>NC_133802.1:30420640-30720640 GCF_043250625.1 Sebastes fasciatus | reverse complement strand
CAAGATCATCACGTTCTGGGTGAACGAAAGGAAGCAAAAAAGGGGAAGTTCAACAAATCGAAATTACTCAAAGATTTCATCATATGTGGAAGAAAGAAACCAATATGAGGCTAAGAAGTCTGACCAAGATAAAAAGTAAAAATAACCTACATCAGTGTTCCACTTCTTGTAAATCCCTTTGAAGACCGTATACAGTTCATTAATCTCCTTCATGGCGTTTCTTGGACAGGTGTGCTGCCCAATCAGGACAAAATCCTTCACCGCTGCAAAAAACAAACAAAACATTTATGCCGCGTTTTTAAAGAACGCGTTTACATGCAGACTTTCCTGGTTTTGATCATATTCGGGATCCGGTGTTCACATTGAACATAGAGAACCTGATTATTAATATCCCTGTAGGGCCGGGCGATACGAACAAAATCTTCTGTCTTTTAGGTCATTTCATCTCGATAACGATATATTTCACGATATAACATGTTTTCTTGTAATTCCATAAATAAACAGTCTATATGAAATAACCACATGGTAAAGCCTACTTTTGTACTGTATACTCCTGTGTGAATTAAATACTTGACAAATGAAAAGTATTTTTTTATTTAATGAAGAAGCAAAATGATCAGATTTTCTGAGAAATTTGAGTTAACATGTGCTCGTTATCAGTTTAGATGACATAATTATGTATCACGATATCTCGATATATATGCACGATAATAACGCAAATTCATTTTAACGCCACTAATATTTTAATGCATTAACGCAACTAGCAACTTTTAGGTTGTTACGGGCTAAGTTTTAAAGCTAGAGTGAAGATACTGGTATCATATGGAACTTAAAAAACCTACGAATCCATCGGATCCAACCATGTCATACTTGCTTGTCGCAAAAAACACTAAATAACGCTCCAAACTTGCGCTAAATTTTGGCGCGGAAAAACTGTCATAGCCAATTTTCTCCCCTTTACAGACATGCCCACTTTATGATAATCACATGCAGTTTGGGTCAAGTCATAGTCAAGTCAGCACACTGACACACTGACAGCTGTTGTTGCCTGTTGGGCTGCAGTTTGCCATGTTCTGATTTGAGCATATTTTAATGCTAAATGCAGTACCTGTGAGGGTTTCTGGACAATATTTGTCATTGTTTTGTGTTGTTAATTGACTTCAAATAATAAATATATACATACATTTGCATAAAGCAAGCATATCAGCCCACTCCCATGTTGAGTGTTAAATACTTGACAAATCTCCCTTTAAGGTACATTTTGAACAGATCAAAATGTGTGATTAATCTTGATTAAATATTTGAATCGTTGACAGCCCTAATGATTTCATCCATCAATTATCATATTGAATTATCGCCCAGTCCTGTATCCCTGTATACATAATAATTATGATATTATCCAGGTTTCTGATTGTCTGCCCAGTCGTCTCTTTTATTCCTCTACATCCATTAAATCTGTTATTTCAGATGTTATTGTTACCTCATGAGTTCAGCTTGGTTTCTGGCATTTATCATTCTGCTTCTTTTTTTTTTGCTTTTTTCATCTGGATAAGGTGTTGTGATCCACCTAACATCCGGATTTTTCAAAACCAGGAAAAGAAAGTCTATATTCGTGAAACTTTAGTGTGTATAAATGAGGCAAATTTTTTATCATGTATATAATTGCAAAGATGCCTTTTGTTTCCTCGTACATGTCGTTGGGGAGTGAAAGCGAACGATGAAAGGCTCTCTGGAGAAAACATCCGTTTCATTGGTCCCTTCTGCTTCTACTTTAGGATACTGATAATGCTCTTTGACCGTCAGCACATTGTTCCTGGAAGAAGAGGGAACAAGACGGCATTAAGGATGTTGCTCACGTTAAACTGACCGTTAACAGCAACGTGTCATGTTTCATTATGGGTTACCTGTAAATGTAGACATACTGCTCCTTGTAGGTCTTCTTCCCCAGCCTTTCACTTTCCACATAGGAGTACGAGTTGGATTTGTCAAACCTGCTGATAACAACATAAATGAGTTTAAAGTTGAAGGTGTGACAAGGAGGTGTAACCCCTTTGACGGCCTGCCGGCGGGTCCAGCCGCTGTTCTGTATTTCAGAGGTTGTTGCAGGCTCAGTTTTAAAACTAGAGTGAAGATACTGGCCATTTTCAAAGGGGTCCTTTGACCTCTGACCTCAAGATATGTGAAAGAAAATTACAGCCACAAACTAGAGACCTAGAGCATTCAGAGGATGGATGGCTTTTCTAGGTAGATTGACAATAAGGTGGTTTCTGAGCAGTTTACACAACAGAAGTGCTCGCCATCCAATCGCCGAAAAATACAATTCTTGCAGAAATCTCCAAATGTCAAAACGTTTTTTAAGCAGCATTGCTTTTTCTACGGTGTTCCTCAAGGTCTTGGTGTCTTAATGTGGTATTTTGGAGGGATTATTGATCATATTTATCAATTCTGGAGTGGTAAAAAAATGGTTAAATTTAGCACTAGATCTGTGTTACAAATGGTATGAACCCCAAAAATGTCTGCAACAATTTATGAGACATAATAGAGCATGAGAATGACCTTCATATACTTCTATCATAATGTTCTAAACCCTTATACACTCTCACAACTTATTTTAATTAATCAATTATGTTTTTCTTTCTGATTTATAACTAGAACAACGTGACACAAAGAGCTGAACAGCCTCTCAAATTAATCTTTAGGTTCCCAGCTTTCAGATGATGTACACCACTTCTATGTGACAGCTACTGTTGACTATCTCTACGATCTACAGCTGAACATCCGCTACCCCCCTAGCCCTAAACCACTAAGTTTGCAGGTTTTGAATCAAAGGAAGCTCGCACCCGTTAAGATCCTTAACCAAAGCTCGTATTGCTCCTCCTTTAGAGTCTCGGACCTCCTGAATCAGACACAAGTCGCACCGAGAAAGGATCTGGGGAGCAAAAGAAAGAAAAGAAAGATCCATCAGGTGCCTAGTTCTGTTTTTATGTTGCTCTAGTTGTTGCACACATACAGTACCTTTAGGAGAATCCCCATAACCCTCTTGTTGTTTGCCTTCGATTCACCGAAGCTCTGCACGTTGAAAGCGCAGATTTTCAGGGAAGATGTGACGTTCAACACGCACAACCCCACAACAAACAGCAGCACCGCCGTCTTCATCTTGCAGACGATTATCACTCTGTAAGTAAACGAGAGTTTGGCAACATCCTCTTAGTCAGATTGTGAAATATGTTACAAAAAAACCTCCTCACTCATCTGCATATATGCTCTTACCTTCAGTGCCTGTTTCACCAGGAGACTGACCTCCACCCAGCTGGGATCCATCTCTTCAGTGAGCCGTGTTGTATTTGGGGAACATGCAGGTAAACGTGGGTGAAAGATCAAGATCAGTGTGTATGTGTATGTGCTGTGTCAGTTCCTGCTGATAATGGAGCTTTATCTGGAACAGTTAAAACAAACCGAACACAATGAACAATGGCGTGTTTTGTCTCTGAGTTTGAGTGTAATCAGACAATAGACGCTGCCGTGTGTCATGTCTGTCAGTTTCATGAACATTTGGGTAGATTTTTACAACATATCATTCTGTCATTTTAGCATTGACATGAGCAGCTGGTAGTTACCACACAGTGCCATCACACAAGACAATTAAAGCTGAATACTGGTGTGGTCTGATGGGGATGGGGATGGGGATGGTTCTCCCTCTGATATTTGCAGTGACAATCATGTTTATTTATACCAGATTTAAGAGGGGAAGTGTGGATGAGTTCAGTGGTATATTTAGTCTCTAAGTCGGCACCAACTTAAAGGGATAGTTTGGGTGTTTTGAAGTGGGGTTGTATGAGGTTCTTATCCATAGTCAGCGTATTACCTACAGTAGATGACGGTCGGTACGTCCCCAGTTTGGACAAACAGACAGGAGTTACCGCATTGAAGCAAAGCGATGTACTGCTGTGGACGGGGCCGGCAGCAAAACGTATTTTAGCCACCTACAAGAAAGGCCCACCTAAAACAAATCAATATCAGTCAAAGTGTACGCTATATTTAGAATATTTTCACCGCTTTACCTTGCTGTGAAACCGTTGAATCCATCTATGCTTCCTCCCAAAAATATTCTAAATATAGCGTACACTTAAACTGACATTGACTTTTTTAGGTGGGCCTTTATTTTAGGTGTCTAAAATGTGTTTTGCTGCCGGCCCCCGTCCACAGTAGTACATCGCTTTGCTTCCATGCTGGTAGTCCTGTCTGTTTCTCCAAACTGAAGGCGTGCCGACCATCATCCACTGTAGATAATACACTGACTATGGATAAGTACCTCATACAACCCCACTTCAAAACACCCAAACTGTCCCTTTAAGTGTGGTCCTTCTTTACATTTCTCCACTAATGGAGATCTCAAGACTCTAACCAGTGACACTTTATGTAATTTGAACTCACCAAGATTAAAAATGTTTTCAAAAAAACTCCACAAACAGTAGCATTTGTTATAGTAACAATATTTCTTTATTTCTCATAATGCAAAACTCGAATGGCTCTTTTATTGAGTGCCAACTCTCCTTTCTTTCTATTACTGAGAGCAACAGCTGAAAGAATCACGTTTTGTCTTTATTTTAAATGATTTTTAATAATTCACGGTGGTGCTTGTTTCGACGAAATAAGCTGTTTACAGTATGAAGGATACTTCCTATTTTCCTGAGTCCAGACTATTTTGGTTGATATTATTGACTCACAGCTTCTTAAAATGTCATTAACGTCAGACAACATGTGACAGTACTTTTAACATGTTTTTCATTGTTGCAAACAAACATTTTTCACACAGGAAGTGTTCACTTGTATCAGAACATCCTACACATGTCAACACAACATTTTCACACACACTCTGAGTTCCAAGTCTAAAATTGTATAAAATACAAAAATATCAACAAACTACATCCTAGAAAAGAAATCTTATTTTAAAACAAAAACAATGTTCCTGAGCAGTGACATCATCATATCGGTCTAAAACAGCCTGAGTGTTGAGGAGACGCCATCTCCGTGAGATAGTCTTCAATACGTGTTTCTATGTCCGAGTACAGGTCTTCAACTTGCTCTCTGAAAGGAGGATGCCACAGCCACAACATGGCGACCCCCGCCACAGCGAGGAGAAGAAGGACGAACATGCACACCTTCAACCAGGAGCAACGCCGCGTCTAAATAAAGAGGGAAGAAATGTCAAAGTTATACGTCACAGCGGAATCACAGTCGTTACTGCTGATGTTGTAGCTGCAGCAAAAAGGAAGCAAAATAAATGGGTACAGAAAATGTGACAATGACAGTGTAAGGGCAAATGAGCATTTGAGTATAGCAAGGACATTTGAATTCCCCTAAACACACAGACACACACACACACACACATATACAGATACAGATACACACACATTTATACACACACAGCTCACCGATGTCCTGCGGCGGTGGCTGAGTTGCCGGAGCTCGTCCCTGCACTGCGACAGCCGGGCCTGGCTGGACTGACACTCCTGCTCCATGGCATGCAGATCTGTGTGCAGTTCCTCACACTGCACACACACACACACACACACACACACACACGCGCCATATGGAAGGGTCATGTATGTAGATCAGATTTGGCTGCAACCCATTAGAAATACATTTAGACTCCAGGTGATCTTTAGAAAGCCAGAGTGTGTAAAGCCAGAGAGGACAAAATGTACCTTTTATCTCTAAAAATGTTTTCCAGAAATGAGAACAAGTTATATGAAATGCATCTTAAAGACGACCTATTATGCTTATTGTCAGGTGCATACTAGTATTTTGAGTTTCTACTAGAACATGTTTACTTGCTTTGATGTTCAAAAACGCTTTACTTTTCTCATATCGGCTGTTTTCACCCTCTGTCTGAGCTCCTGCTCCTGCTTTTTTCTTTATAGCAGACCGTTGCTATGTATAACCGACCGTTGCTATGGACGCAGTTCTGATGTCGGACTCTGGCAGGCCGTTTTTGCGTCAAGTTATTGATTTTTTAGGTAAGTAGCCGTGTAATTAGTGGGATAATGTACAGCTAGTGGGTCATTGTTGTGAAATAAACCCCTTCAAGGAGATGCAAGACCCCCAAGTGCTGCATCGTCCTGTCAGGGTTTATTTCACAACAATGACCGGCTCGCTGTACATTATCCCTTACTGGTTTGAGGGTGTGCCAAACTAGGGTTGTGTCTAGAAGGGAGCCTGCAAACTTAGGAAACTCTTGCGAGGTTGTTAGGGTTAAGCATTGACCTTGAATAGTTAAGGTTAAGCATTGACCTTGAATAGTTAAGGTTAGGATAGGTCGTCGGGCAGCGAGTCTTGCGAGAGTTTTTGCAGATCTCAGATCAGATTTCGCAGATTGCAGGCTCCCTTCTAGACACGACCCCAAACTAGCCGTTATGCAAATGTGCTACTTGGTGACAACACCACGTTACAGAAGAAAAGGCGGGACTTAAATCAAGGTGTTTCAGGCAGTTCAGGAGCTGTGGGGGGATGTAACTCCCTTTGCTGTGGACTTTGTAACTTTGCAGACCTTTTACATGCAAAAAAAAACTACATAATAAACTAAAGGAATGGGTAAAAGCCCAAAAGCACGACAGGTCCTCTTTAATAAGTATTTTAAATATATTTGACACTCAAAGCTGAGTGGTAGTGGAAGCTGAGTTAATTTAGTTGATTTGTTTTGTCAATAAATACAAATTAATGCACCAGTCTCTGCACAACACATTGTAGAAATTGTAAATAAGGGGGATATTATCTTTGACTCATCTCGTGTATATCTTATTATGTGGAACTGTAATTATCACCTGTGTGGCAGTTCTAAATGAAACAAAACTTGTGAATGTGCTAGAATACACCGTGCTACCGTCACTTTACCTCTCGCTCCTTGAGTTGGAGTTTCTCCTGAGTGTTACGGAGCTGCTCCTCCACCCGAGAGTCTCTCCTCGCCGTCAGCCGTGGCTCTGCTTCCTCTGACGTCAGACGCCCCAGCGTCATGACGTCCTCGCTCTCGTTGCTGCCATCTAGGAAATAGAAAGCAGATCCGTGTTGCCTCTGCAGTATTTTAAACGTTACAGAGAGCACTCGGTATAAAAGAGTCTTGCCTCTGAGGTGCTGGATTTCCTCTCTTAAACCCTGGTTGTCCTCCTCCAGCAGGCACATGTTGTACTGTAGCTCCTTCTTCTCTTGTCTCAACGACACCACCTCGTCCCTCAGCTCGGCCTCTCTGCTTCTGGACAGCTGCACGGGACACACACACATTTTTCACCACCATTTACATTGAAACTTCAGGCCAATCCACATGGTCACAGACTATACCGTACCTCCACTTGGCTGTGCAGCTGTTGCAGCTGTTCATTACTGAGGTGTTGGTTTTCCCTGAGCTGTCCAGAGTTCAGCTTCAGCTCCTCACAAAGGCTCTGCCACCTCTGTGCCTCCGCCTTTGCTGTAATTAGCGCTTCCTGGTGGGGAAAAAAAAAAATACAAAGTGTCTTCAAAATCCAGCTGCAATATGTCAACAGAACAGATTTAACACCAAATAAGTAATCTGCATAGTTAAATAGAAACGTTAGATATCTGACCTGCATCGTCTCAGCCTTGCTGAGCGCCTCAGTTTTCTCCTGTGTGACCTTCTGCAGGGCGACCAGTGCCCTCTCCTCATACACCAGCTTCTGCTTCTCCATCTGTATCACCAGCTTCTTCACTCCATCTCTAGGAAACTTCTGTAAGGACACAACACTGCTGGGTTAAACCTACAAATGCTTACAAACCAAAACCACACTGCGTGAAAGTGTCGAGCAGGTTGGGTTGTAGCACAACATATTTGGGTTGTTGCATAGAAATAATATATAAAAAAGCACTCAGTGGTTGCTTCTTTACCACCAGCTGCTGCTGTTCTTACCTGCAGGCAGACTTGCAGCTGCGCCTCCAGAGCCTTGATCTTGTTTCTCAGCAGATCTTCGCTGCAGCGAGCCTGTGTGGGTTAGAAAAGGAAATGACTGACTGTCACGCTGCAGCCTACAGATGGAAAACTTAATGGTTCATCTAGCAGAATCTGTGACAGTATGTTCTTTCACTGTCTGCGCTCACTGGTGCACAAAGGGAACTTGCAGCAATCAGAGGAAAGATCACTGCACACTGTTATGAGTGTGGAAACATATACTGATAACAAATACGTTGCCTGACTGAATAACATACCTGAGTGAGAATGAAAAAGCATGAATTATTTAAACTAAATCAACTTCTAGATCCTGTTCAAACTCAAATTAAAAAACAATAAGGTAACGCTAAAAGAGATCTAATGAGGATGCACACAGTAGCACCTATAAATTATATTAACTGCTGACTGTCACGCCCTTCCTGTATGAGAATGACAGCTTTGCACTCGTCCTATGTTGTATAAGCTAGAGCGGAAGCAGGAAGCTCCAAACCACAGACTGCATAGGCCTTCCTGAGGCAGCTGCCGCCATACACTGCTGCTGTGTGCACTCGACTGTGACAAAAGACATTTTCAGTGTAATGTCAACCAGGGAGCCAAAGAAACAGCATGACCTTATAAAACAAGAGATGTGGTATTTGGAAAGTGTAACTGTGAAACACATTGATGATAGCCCGTGCATACTGATGGAGAGTCTCACCGTCCATATCTTGCAGGAGGAGTTCATGAGGTTCGTCGTGCTCTCCTGGAGGGCTGCCAGCTTCTTCTTCACAGCTTCCTCTCGCCACAGGGCCTCCTGGCAGAAAAACAACAACAACATGCAGATAATAATATATAATGTGTAACTAAAGCCAGTCAGCATCTTCTGTTACAGTTTGGAAGTAACCAGATATTTAAATTACGCTCACCACATCATGATCTCATGTACTCCGTGAAAATAAAACTAGTGTTTTTTCTATTTTATTTTATTATTAAATTAATTTACTTCACACAGTATAGTGCTTAAAGTAGCTTCAGATCATATAAACAAAGCAAAACTAACTTTTGCTTATTAACAGCCATTGTAGTGACAATTATGGGATGATGGTAAAATGCAGTTTAACAGTAGCACAAAAAGAGAAAAGTCACAAACTCATTTCAGTTATGTCAGCTACACAGCTAAATCTAGATAACATTAGCCACCATAAACCACATGCTATACAGTAGCTGCAGATCATATAAACAAAGCAAAACTTATCTAACTTGTGCTTATTAACTATAGCCAAAAGTGACAATTATGTGATGATGTAAAATGGTAAAATGTAGTGTAACAGTAGCACAAGAAGAGAAAACTCACAACCCTATTTCGGCAATGTCAGTTAACATTACACAGCAAAGTCTAGCTAACGTTAGCCATCATTTAGCTACAGGTCAAAGGTCATACCAGACCAAGTGAGGCTGTATTAGTAAAATCCTTGAGTGTGTATAACTGAGAAAGGGTGAGTTATTGTGAATTTAACTTTTCATTTATTAGAGGAAGAATGTGTTATTTAATCTGTCCTGCTTTTGAGAACACACAAAACAGCACAGAGTTGATTTGGAAAATAATTGTTTGGTTTACCTGCAAGTAGTCGTTTAACCTCTGAAGATCCTATTATGTGAGAAATAAGAGAGACATCAAACAGTTATATTTTATTAAATCTTATTTTTTTATAATATGCAATTTAGATGTAAAACCCCAACAGTTGTGAAACTTACTGACTCCTTGATGGTGACAAAACCAGACCTGCACAGAAGAAAATATCTCATTATAGAAATATAAAAACTCTGATTACAGATATCATATTTGAGATTTAAATTAAACTCACTCCGTCTGCATACTGCTCTCTCGCAGTATCTGTTTTTGGTGAATCTTTTCTGTTTGGATGAATGTTTTGATGCTCGTCTTTTGACCTTGACATAAAGAAAATCATTATTATGAGTATGAGAGATAATTTGACAGTGAAAATATGCAACTATATGAAAGACTTTTACCATTAAAACTATTCTCTCGTGTGCTTTTGGTCCTGTTCTGGTTTGACTCCTTTATGGCTGGTGTGGAGGTAGACGCTTGCTTCCTTGCATGGCCTTTCTCTTGCTTTATCAGTGTTACCTGTTCTGTCCATAATGAAGCCTGAGGAAATGAGGAGAGAGAGGAAGATGCAGGTATTAAACCCTGTGAACGTGGAAAGATGAAGGTGAAATAACACTACTGATAACGTCTAAGCATATTTACCCAGTCGCTGGTGCTCGGGCCATCACTTATGCTGCTGTTTGGTGTTAAAATCATCATTGGATGCCTCCCATTAGGGGGACTTTTTTGTACATTTGTGTGCAATGTCTCTGACTTGCTGCTGTGATATTTCATTGAAAATGTCTTTGGTGAAGGTTTTCTCCTGGTAGAAGAGTTTGTATTCGGCTCCGGGCTCACTGATCTCCTCCTCAGAAATTCAAGATGCCTCTTTTCCTTCAGATCATTCTTTATTAGCTTCGTGTCAAACTGTCTCGTAGGGCTGCGACACGAGGTCACGTTGTTGCGTCCTCGCAGGTGCTCGTGTCTCTCTGCTCTGATGTCCACTATTTGGTCAAAGTGTTTCTCTGGGCTGTAAAGCTGTATTCCACTGACAGCCAGGGTGTCCATGGCTGCTCCTCTGGCTGTTACAGGGCCTCGAGCCTATACAATGTATCAGGAAATTCATTAAAATGATTTATAATGATGAAATATACAATATGTAGACACTTGAGTTGAAATCATACAACTTATTGATGTGTATAAAATGATATAAGTAGCTTAAATATTTGATTTTTAAGTATTGCAGGTGCAAAAATAATGGCTCAGACAGTACATATGAAGATAATACTATAACAATTTGGGGTTTTTTCTACATATACATATAATGAAATATGTCCTAACACTTGTGGTGGTATAAATTTGTATTTCTCAAACACTTTTTGTGATATTTTAATCTCAAAGAGACTTTTACATGCTTAAACAAATGAAAATAAAGAAAGAAAATGAGTGGTTGTGGTTCCAAAAGTATGTGAGCACTGCAGTATGCATGCATAAAGCACAGTATATTTTACATTTAGGATGCTCTGTGTACAAAAATGAATTTTCTTCATGAACCATGTGTGTGTAGTAGAAGCAGTAGGCCTAGTAGTAGCTTGTATAGTAATACTTTTAGTGGTACTAATAGTAAATATAATGTAGATGCTGCAGTGGTTGCATTGCATTTTGTCAAAAAGCTCCTTTAACACCGTATCAGAGACAGACAAGGCCCTGGCAAGTGTTGACTGAAGCTGTGGAGGGAAAATGTAAGATAATGCAAAGACTAAATGTTGCACGATAAGCAGAAAAGCATGATGGATCTTACCTACAATGCCATGTCATTCAGAGGGGAAAAGTCTTCATGAGGTGATAAAGAAGTTATCCATTCTCTCTCTCTCTTCTGATATAGTGTCCGGGGGGGGTTACGCCTGTGTTTCACATGTAGCTGCTTCTGTTGAGCATAATTTTTTACAGGAAGTGAAGAGAACCACAGCGTCATATGTTCCTCTATCTCACCAGCCACTCGCATCAGACTGATGCCATACACGGGTGGGCCCCAAGATTACACACACAGACCCACAGACAATTCCCCTCTGCATGCAGCCTGGGATAAAACACACCACATGGGAGGGAGAGACAGAGAGAGAGAGAGAGAGCTGTGTGTGGTTGCCTCATGGAAATCTAAATTTTTTTTTGTTTTATAACATGCAGTTTAACTTCTCATTAAAATGGGTTAAAGAAGAAGTCAATGATATCATCATTTGCTGGTGGGTGTGTATGCCTGTGCATGCATTATTTAGATAGATAGATAGATAGATAGATAGTAACTTTATTGATCCCGAGGGAAATTCAAGTTTCCAGCATCACAGTTCCATAGTGCAAAACATTCTAGTAAAAAGGCAGTAAAAAAAGTTAGTAGTGCAAAGTACAAAGTACAAAAAAAATATATCTTAATTTGCATTAAGCTGATTGATTTACTTGGTGTAAGTCACGAGTATTTTCAAGATTCAAGATTCAAGCCCTTTATTGTCATTGTGTAGTACAACGAAATTAGATTGTGACAATCCCATAGGTGTTAAAAAAGATAATACAATAAAAAAAAGAGATAGTGCAATATAAATATACAAAATATAAATGATAATACAATATAAAATCTAAAAATAAAATATGTATATTGATGAGATGACAGTCTCACCAGATTATTGCACAGAGTGTCCGTCAGATAATTAACAAAACAATATTTACATTTCAAGATGAATTAACCCCAAAACACAAGATTTTAGCATCATAATTATCTCCATTAATGCCCTATTTAATTTAATCCAAATTCAAAGTCAGGACAGTGATGCATCTTTGAGTCCAGCACCATCTTGTGGTTCCTTTTTTTAATGTATTTTTTTTATAGCTATACAAAAAAGATATTTTTGGGAGGTATATGGTTGAGGAAGAGTTGTGATAAGGGTTGCGTTAAGGGTTGGTTTATATCTACTTTTTAACTCCGGATGGATATGTGGGTTGTAAATAAACTTGGGATGCTGTTCATATATTTAATTTGGGATGTAAATAAATCTGGGATAGCTTATATATTATATTATATTATATTATATTATATTATATTATATTATATTATATTATATTATATTATATTATATTATATTATATTATATGATATTATAATATCATTCTATGATATATGAGAGTTATTAGAGGAGAAGTGAGAAAGGGGTAGAGAAATATAAATTTTACTTCTACCTACTCCTTTTTGGACACTATTACTCTTGTTTTGTTTGTTATTATTTTGTATCTGTTTTTATTTATTTTTATGTTCGAAATAAAGTCTTTCATTCATTCATTCATACATTCAAATATAAATCACTTTAAAAAGCTATACAAAAAATATATTTCTGGAAGGTATATGGTTGAGGAAGAGTTGTGATAAGGGCTGTGTTAAGGGTTGGTTTATATCTACTTTTTAACTCCGGATGGATTTGTGGGTTGTAAATAAACTTGGGATGCTGTTCATAGCTTTAATTTGGGATGTAAATAAATCTGGGATAGTTTATATATTATATTATATTATATTATATTATATTATATTATATTATATTATATTATATTATAATATATTATATTATATTATATTATATTATATTATATTATAGTATATTATATTATATTATATTATAGTATATTATATTATATTATATTATAGTATAGTATAGTATGGTATAGTATAGTATATTATATTATGTTATATTATATTATATTATATTATCTATTCTATTTATACAGTTTGTCTTGCACCAACAATGCCAAAGAAAATTCCTAGTGTATACCTCTTACACCTGGCAATAAACACCATTCTGATTCTGATTCTGATGATTTATGAGTTATTAGAGGAGAAGTGAGAAAGGGGTATAGGGAAATATAAGTTTTACTTCTACCTACTCCTTTTCGGACACTATTACTCTTGTTTTGTTTGTTATTATTTTGTATCTGTTTTTATTTATTTTTACGTTTGAAATAAAGTCTTTCATTCATTCATTCAACTCTCGCGAGACTTCAGGCGGATATCTCGTGTTTGCTTCATCCTTGTGGCTCTTTGCAGAAGGGCACGGAGAGACTGAAGGTTGGTCCGGTGCGTTCAACAAGACTTCCTCCTGCAAACATGCTGTCCAGGCTCGTTATTGTGTCAGGTATGCATTCATCTCGCTTTCATTGATTAATAAACTACACTAAGCTCTAATCTAACTGAGCTGTCAAGCAGGATAAACTATAGTTTAACGGTGGAGTGGAGCTGAAGGGTAAAGAGGCCTCACTGAATCAGACACATGCTAATGCTAATGCTAAGTAGCTTAACTACAAGCAACATGCACCCTCTGAAACTAGCTAGTTTATTGATTATATATTTATATAGACAGTTATTGTTAATGTTTTTGACTGTGTAGCATGTATTGTATTTCTATAACTACCAGTTTGTCACAGCTGAGTTAGAACAGATAGCTAACTAGCTAGCTAACCAAAGCTATTGAGGCTAGCTGCTAGCTGTGCACACCTGTAAATGTCACCTCTCTGACAGCTAGCTGGGGTCTGTTCTGTGCTCTTTACGTTTGTATTAAAGATAAAACTCCACTGGTTTTACATTGCAAATCCCCCAAAAGTGTGTTTTTTATTTGAATGCTTTCATAAGTTTCATGTGAAGCCAGCCTGGCTGCTACCAGACATTTATATGAGTTGATATCATGCCATCATCAGAGTATAGAAACAGCCTCATCCTGTAAACTGGGTTTCTGTTGACCTTTGTCATTGTACAGTGAAGTTATATCCAGTTTATTACGTGTGATAATACAACTGTCCTGCATTTAGTCCAACCTTCATGAAGGTTATAATGGTCAGCATTTGTTGAAACAGTGTGGATCAATCAAGAAAATAACCAACAGATTAAACATTACTTTTTAATTTATGTGATTGTCTCTTCTGTTTGCAGCCAGTGGCCTGAAAAGCAGTGGCCCCCTTGGAGCTGGGTATGTGTCTTGATAAGAGAAGTTGTTTTATTTGCTGCATTTGTTACTAACATGATGATATATTTTAGCAACAACAAATATATCTTAAATATAAGCTATTAATAATGTTGTCTCCCACAGTCTGGTCCAGGCGTCCCGCTCCCTGCACACGTCGTCCCAGAGTCTGGCCCCAGTGCCCGCTCTGCCAGAGAAGGGAGGCAAAGTCCGTCATGGCATTTTCCCAGAGGAGATTTTCCAGCTCCTGTACCCCAAAACTGGAGTCACAGGTCAGTAGCCAGGAGCAAGACTCAACTATCGGTTATTTCATTTCTTTTATTTTATTTCCAAGCCTTTATTAAGTTTTGCATGAACATACAATTGCATCATCAGAGCTTTTATAAAAGGTGAAAAGGTATACGTTTCCTTTATACAAAGACATTATAAAAAGCGACAATTTATCTATTGCTAAACACCAAAACGGCTTACAAGAGGAAGAAAACAAAATGAACACAACCATAAACAGACAAAAAAAGAAAAAACAAAAACAACCGGTTATTTAAGTTCTGTTACAAAAAGACAAGTAAAACGCTGAGTATTTGAATATCTACCTAACAAAAAATATGATCTATTCATTCTCATTAACTCAAACACAAACATATAAGCAGAGTTGATGGTTTTCTGTCCTTAGTTTAATAATGCAGCATCATGCCTGTAATTAAACGTGTCAACTCAGATTTTTCAATAAGTCATTGTATGTGCAAGATATGAATAAGTAGTCCCAAGAAAAGTCTTAAACCCTGATTTAAAAGAACTGAGAGTTGAAGCAGACCTCAAGTTGTATGTGAGTTTGTTCAGTTATGTGGTGCATACATTACAAACTGAATGCTGCTTGTCCATTTTTAGTTTTGACTCTGGGAACAGTACACAAGGCTTATGGTTATGTTGTGATGTAAAAAAGGCTTGGTATCTCATTAGACGTCAGCGTGTCAGTCGAAAGCTGAAGTCAAGTTCTCACTACACAACTTTCAAAGTCGTCAGATCGCAGTACTATTCTCACACACACACACACACACAATACACAACCTACTGTCTTGTAATGGGGACTCTTTAAGTCGTTGTGGTTTTCACACAACATGACTGACCGGAGACGGGGTGACACACTACCAGATCTTTCACTGGGAAGAATCCCCGATGAGGTCCCCAAACTACGTTTTGTCACGAAAACACACGTGAGAAATAAACAGTAAATGACGTGATACCATACGCGAGGCACATTGCTGATGTTGTTGTTGGCACGTGTTTACAAAATAGCCTGTTTCCACACTTTTTTTTTTAACTATTTATTCCTCTAGGTGCAAAAACAACTTTGCTCCATGTTGCAAATGCAACACATACAGTAAGTTAGCTTGTAGCCGAAGTCCCCGACAGGTCCAGATATTTAGCATGCTAGATATCTGGAATATGTGTGCGAGGCAATGGCGCGCGTCCGTGAGCCTCTCAGCTTGTGTCTTTGAGCAGCTCATACATGACGCTCAAACACTGATGTGTGAGCGGCGAGCCAATGACAATTTGCCTGATCTGGGGCTAAGTATACTTCCTGTAAAAAGTATACCACAATACAGCTCTGGTGCAACATGACCCTATGCCACGTTGACACTATCTGTGAGACAGCCGTGTGTGGTTTAGGCCTGTGTCCCACTAGTGTTTTTGTTGATGTATTTTACATGCTTTCATGCTTTTTTATCTCCCTGAACTTTTAAATTGTCATCAATCAATTGTACATTGTTCTTTTTCTCACTAGGACCCTACATGCTGGGCACTGGCCTCCTCCTCTACATGCTTTCCAAGGAAATCTACGTCATCAATCACGAGACCCTTGCTGCCGCTTCCATCGGCGCCGTCATCATCTATGGTGTCAAGAAATTTGGTCCAGGTGTTGCAGCTTTTGCTGACAAACTGAACGAGGTGGGCTGACAACCATATCGATATGCGTTATCTTTTTATTTCTGGCTAATAATTGGATACTTTAAGATTTCAGATCAGAGTGTGTTTTTTTGTGCAGAGATTATTGTTCAAAGCACTGTTCAAAGATAATTGGTCTTTTGTGCACAGCCTTTACAAGCACCCCTGTGACCCTGCTGTGTGTGTGTTTGCAGGAAAAAGTGTCCATCGCTCAGGAGGTGAAGGACGTCGCCATGACCAGCCTGGCTCAGGCTGTTGAGGAAGAGAAGAAGGAACAGTGGAGAGCGGAGGGAAGATCAATGCTCTTCGACGCTAAGAGGGTAAGCAGCATCGACCTGTCCATTTTATATTTTCCAATATATTCACTGTACATAATGTACTTATTCATATTTACACAACCACCCATATTGACTGCTTGAAGCTGCCCAGCATCGTTCTGTGATCTTTGACGTTTATCGACCTCTGCTGGCAACAAGTAGGAATTGCAACAACATCACAGAGAGGCCAAAGAAACCTGCAGTGGCTACTGGGAATGTGTGGAGCTGCAATTCAGTGGAAACCGCTTATTGTGATCATGGTTACAGTGATGAACCACTTATATGGATCAAATAGTTTGGGACAGAATCATTCCTATACTAATGCTGTTTAAATAATTCACTTATAGTAATCAAGTAGTCCACTCACAGTGTTCATTTTGACTCTATTCACACATGACAACATATGGAAAAACATTTTAAAACTACGTTAATGTTAAATTAATTTGTTTTTTACTTTACTCGCCTGATACTTTGCCTCGCGGACCGTCTGCTTTCTGGCTGGATAACGTTACCTGTGCTGCGTGCACATTGATATCATGATGGGGAAAATGAATGAAAAGCGAATGAGCACGGGGAAAGCACCTGTGGTTGCAGTCGCCCTCGTCAAGTGGATTGATAATGCCTCGTCATGTAATGCCCCCAAATTGAAACTTTGCTGATCCTCAACCAGCTCTGCAACACGGGGGGCTATTCATATAATAAATATAGAAATGTCAATTAGATAGTAATCTGCATGAGAAGTGATGCACAACAACAAAAATTCAGTTATAGTAATCACCCACTTGTAGTGAGCAATTTGACCCAGACAGACGTGATCACTGTAAGCAGTTTCCACTTTTGTTTTCTCCAAGATATTAATTTATTTTTTCTCCTAGTACAGTGGAAACCGCTTCCACTGATCACGTCTGTCAGGTTCAAATTGACGCGAATCAAATTTGAAACTATACTTTGTCACTTAAATTGCAACATTAAATGCCAAGAATTTTAGCAACCCATGTGTAGGCCAGATATTTCTACAGTGTTGACTCCTCTCTTCCTCTCAGAACAACGTGGCCATGCTGTTGGAGACCAACTTCAGAGAGAGGCTACACATGGTGACCCACGAGGTGAAGCGGCGTTTAGACTACCAGGTCGCCCTGCAGCACCTCCACACCCGCATGGAGATGGAGCACATGGTCAACTGGGTGGAGAAGAGTGTCGTCGGCAGCATCACTCCTCAGCAGGTCAGTCTTTTTTGTGTCTGAAGCCTCCATATGGGTGTTAACGTGGGTGAAAAGAGTTTTTTTGGGTAAATTAAGATTTCAATTTACCATTATAGTCTTAATTTTAATAACTATTCAGATTAGAGCCAGATTGTTTTCATGATCTAACATCTGGATATCAAACCTCAATACTGTTCTGGAAACTCCTGTAGGATAAACTGGGCTAACAAAACACGTTTAGGGATGACTACGGTTGTGTTCGAAATCACATACTAAGTCAGGGTTCTCCACTAGTGCATACAACGTCCAGCTGGGTTTAAATAGTAGCCAGCCGGGCACCCGGGGGATGGAGGAGACACATATTAAGCGGGGGAGTCTGGGGGGGAATTTAGAGCATCAAACACTCAATTTCCTGCATTCTGGTGGGTTTTTTTGGAACCAATTTATGGTGGAAATGTCTTTTATTTATGAAAAGAAAAACACAAAATTCAGGCGTCAATTCAAAATATACAAATATAATAATATCATTTCAATATCATCTAAATCATTCTGTGCTGCATTCAAATATTTACTCTCCTGTAGATCATCTTTTCTCATTTAATGTTATCTCTGCTGAGTCAACACACATGTTGACATGATTCACTCTTCGCTCTTGTATTGTGTCTTTTTGTTTGGGGAAAAGTATTAAAAAAAAAAAAATTACTTAACTTAAAATACTTAATTACAAATATCACCCGCTTTAGGGCCACGTCGGGGTGCTGCATCGCCCTGTCCAGGTTTATTTCACAACAATTACCGGCTCACTGTACATTATCCCTTACTGAAATTGCGTTTTTCTATAAATTCTTTTTTTAACATACGTTTATATTTTACGACGGAGTATTAGGGCAACATTGAGGGAAAACAAATCTGAGATTCAAGAAGAAAGTCATAATATTATGAGGAAAAAAGTCGTAATTTAATGAGAATAAAGTCAGAATATTACAAGAATAAGGTCATAACTTTACGAGAAAAAAGTCGTAATATGTTCCTCATTTTCACACAGGCGGCCAGTGCTCTATTTCCCCTCTAAAATAACACGTAAAATTACTACTTCAGAATATTATGACTTTATTCTCATAATACAACTTTTTTCTCATAAACCTATGACTTTATTCTCATAATACTATGACTTTATTCTCGACATCTCAGATTCATTTTTTTCCTCAATGTGACTGTAATACTCCGTTGTAATATTTGGCTTTTGTCAAATGAAAAAAGGTAAAGAAAAATAATAGTTTAAACTTGTAAAAAAAAAAATACCAGCGCTATTCATTGTTTCATTATTGATTTATTTAATCAACATAAGAGAACCATTAGTTTTCTTACAAAATGGTAAGAATCACAATGATACAGTTATTGTGAAAACGTTATCTAACTGACCTGTGATCAGCTGTTCTTACTGTCTTGTACATACATCACTTCTTATCTGTGTGTTTATGTGTTTTTTAGGAGAAAGAGAGCATCGCCAAGTGCATCACAGACCTGAACGTTCTGGCTAAGGCCACTCAGGCCAAAGCTACAGTCTAAGCCGTCAAGTCTTCAGAGAAGACCTCTCTAAACCTCAACTCATGGTCCCCAGACGAGACGTTCACTTTTCTTTACAGAATAAACTATTTCCTCTTTAAAGATCTGTCTCTGTCGATGTGTTATGGGTGTGTACAGTATTCACACGTCAGCTGGTAGTAAAATAAATGGTTCTCTTAATCAACCTGTTTGTTTCTTTCTTTCAACTTTTACTTTAACCTTTGCTTATGTATGTTGTCAGTGACGTTTTTAACAGCCATAATAGATTACACTTGAGTTAGATAATTGCATAATGGCATTTTCTGGAGCACTTGAGACCTTTGATCGCTGTGAAGGAGATACTGTGAAGCATTTCTAAACCTTTGGACTCATAACCAGCCTCAGATACGCTTGCCTTTCACCATACCTCTAATACTTATCCCCTCGAAATGACAAATCGAGCCAAGCCTCTTGATCCGTCACTCCCCGTCACATCGTTGCACTTTGATCCTGCAGACTTCAAGCAGGAAGTCAAGGAAATTTTCTCGGCAAGTCGTCTGCGTGAGGAGCAGGACGCTTTCTGCTCGGTAGAAAATCTGTTTTAAAAGAAGGGAAACGATGACAGCGGAGCAGAGCTGACACCGACAGGTAATGAATAAATTATGTACAGGTGATTATAATGAAGGAAGGTTAAATAAATCTTGACTGATTGCATCATGTCCTGCTCAGAAATGTGTGTTTGCTCTTTACAGAAAGTGGGTTGTTGACAGGAAACTCATCTTGTAGCTTACATTCAATCCAGGAGGTTAGTGACACTTTGAATTTAACCGTTTCTGTGTGGCCTATTTTTGCTGCATTAGAGCAGGTGTTTGTAGAGTTTGTGTAAAAAAAAAAATACCCTTTATTGATTTACTTATTCTGATCCAAGTCCAGTCAGGAGGTGAAGTCTTCAAGACACAGATTAATAATTACTGAATCTTTGTTCATTTTAACCATTAATTTATAACCGTTAACTAACTGGGAATTAACCTTTTTAGTGGTTTCTTATTACTTCTGTTTAGATTTAAGTTTCAAAGCAAAGTTATGTAACTTCTGCTGAGTGACAATCAAAAGATAATAGTTAAATATAATGTAATAAAGTTTATTTAAAGGAACAGTGTGTAACATTTCAGGTGTATCTATTATCAGAAATGGAAAATAAAATACAGCTGTTTGAATCCTCTAGATGTTAAGGAAAGGTGCTTCAGAGTTTCCTTTCTTATCTCCTTTAGTGTAGGATACACTGGACCATTCTTTACCAAAGGAAAGGAGAGAATAACATCCCACAATTCCTTGCGGCCGCAACTTTTAAAGCGACGCACCATTCAGCCGTTCATGAAAGCAAAAGATATGCTTATCTTGCATATTATTTTCATATACTAATTAGGATTCATGTTGATAAAGATGAGTCAAGGACAACAATTTTGTTTCACTTTATTTCTATTTGTTTATTTCGAACAAGAAAAAAACAAAAACAAGAATAACATAAAATGAACAGTAAACATCTAGCAAACAAATAATCAACATAAATAAATATTACATCCGAAAAGGAGGAAGAAATATACATTTAATGGTTCTACACCTTCTCTGTAACTCAAAAATAACTCAGTATTTATCATATAAACTTTTGTGGTAGCCTGTAGATTATTATTTTTTTAACTTCAATTCCAACCTTGGTTATGAAGTGATATTTTTCACTGGTTGTCCAGGTTATGTCAGATAATCCTTTATTATAGGTTGACATAAAAATATTTATTACAAGTCTATGTTGAATACTCGATTCTGATCGGTCAATCACGGCGTTCTGCGGTTTGTTATTTCTTTATAGCAGACCGTTGCTATGTATAACAGACCGTTGCTATGGACGCAGTTCTGATGTCGGACTCTGGAGGACCGTCTTTGTGTCAAATTATTGATTTCTTTAGGAAGTAGGGGGGTCAGCTAGAGGGTCATTGTTATGAAATAAAACCCCTTCAGAGCGATGCCGCACCCCGACCCCAACACCCTGTCAGGGTTTATTTCACAACAATGACCGGCTCGGTGTACGTTATCCCTTTACATATGGTGCCTTCTAATGTGGTCGTGTTTACCGTGTTCACGAGAACAGTCCATATGAACGCCCACCTCATGTCGTATGCACGACCTCGTAAGTGGAAAGTTTCTGAAGACTTGTGACGTGTTTGCTGATGTTGTCAGAAATGGCGGAGGTCATGAAAGTTCATTTTTCGGTGCATAATAAGCGAATATATTGTAATTTTGCTCATATATTGTAATTCTTCGTAATTTTATAATATTTCTGAGGAAAATATTGATATTCCCAACGGCCTCATTGTCTTCCTCTGTTATTATGCATTTCCTACATCATGTTACCCGCTTGCTAGCTTGCTAAATTGTTAGTCTCTGTGGCTTCTAGACGCCGACAGTAACGTTAATATTGCGGTTGCTTAGCAGCTTCCCATGTCGTAAACACAAGCTCACGAGTTTCATTTGAAAGCACCGTAATATATATAGATACTGGTCATACCAGACCAAGTGGGACTGTAGCAGTAAAAAGAGAATGATGAATGAGAAAAAAGTGTTTTATTGCTTTTGAATTCAGCTTTTAATTTGCAAAATGTGTTATTTTGGCCTTCAAAGTCTTGTTTTAAGATGTCAAAATCTGTAAATATCCCAACTGGGTAAAACGGATCCTTCATGCGTGATGTGTCGATGCAACCATCTGTCCTGGTTTCACATGAAACGGTGTCATTTTGGCAACTTGTAGATTCACAGCAGACATTTTGGCTCGTCATATCAGCAACAGCTCAGGTGTTACTCATGACACTAACGATGGCTCTGTGCTATTCAGAGTGACGGTGGACGACACCAGGAACCTGAAATGGAAGCAGCTAAATGGAGGAGTAGGAAAAGCAGAGGATGGTTTAATAACCATCCTCTGCTTTTCCTACTGTGACAAGTCAAAATGTCCTCTGTGAAAAAGTCACCAGCATGAGAATCATCTTTCCTTACAGGTCGGAGTGACTCTGAAGGATTCTTTGCCAATCTGAAGTTTTAACTCTTAAAAGGACAGACGTAGTTTGAAGATGTTTGGAAACACCGGACCTTTCTCGTATGCCCCGAGGTTAGTATGTATCATTCGAGCACTAATTAGTCTTTTTACAACTCTACAGTATCCACACCCTTTCATGATAAAACACTGCTGTGTTGTTGGTAACTGTGTGTTTATCACCTCAGGGGTTTCTCACCGGAGGACCTCCCTCAGCAGAGGAGAGCTTTCCATCAAGATGACCAGAAGGCCGCTCCGCTGCAGAGAAACAACATGTCCAGACCCAGTGGGAAATCAATATACAGTATGCTCAGATATAAACCCTCCTCTCATCTTAGTATATTTTCATTTTTGTGGGAATAAAATGTGTCAGACATTGGGGTTTTTAGGGGGAGATAGCAGGTCAACAGTAGATGTCACATAGAAGTGGTGTACATCATCTGAAAACTGGCAACCTGTGTCAAGTTGTTCTTGTCATAAATCAGCAATAAACATTAATGAATTATTTAAAATTAATTGTAAAAGTGTATAAGGGTTTAGAACATCATGATAGAAGTATATGATGGTAATTCCCATGCTCTATTATGTCTCATGAGTTGTTGCAGCAATTTTTTGGGTTATCATTTGTTACTCAGATTTGGTGCTAAATTTAACCATTTTTTACCACTGGAGAATTAATAAAAATGATCAATAATCCCTCCAAATACCACATTTAGACACCAAGACCTTGAGGAACACCATAGAAAAAGTCATGCTGTGATTTGGTATCAAAAACTTTTGACGTTTTGGAGATTTCTGTAAGAGTTGCATTTTTCAGCAATTGGATGACGAGTGCTTCTGTTGTGTAAACTGCTCAGAAACCCCCTTATTGTCAATCTAGCTAGGAAAGCCATCCATCCTCTGAATGCTCTAGGTCTCTAGTTTGTGCTGTAAAGTGTCATGAGGCTGTGATTATCCTAGAGGTCACCACAGGTCATTTTATACAGAGAGGTCAAGTTTAAAAAAAAAAAAGAAAAAAGAATGATGTCACAACCATGAAATGTCTCCTATGGGGACTAACATCATCACACATGAATACAGTTGGGCTCATTGGATCCACAAGAGTCTCAGCTTTACAGTGATACACAATTTACGTTATTCCAAGACTGTTTAGGGACCCCAGTATGTAGAAATATTTAAATACACCATTTTAGAAAATAACACATTTGCATAAAACTGCATGTGATTATCATAAAGTGGGCATGTCTGTAAAGGGGAGACTCGTGGGTACCCATAGAACCCATTTTCATTCACATATATATACACATATAGGTTTTCTAGTTTGATATGATATCTGTAGCTTCACTCTAGCCCTACCACTGAACCTGCTACGACCTCTGATGTAATGTTCTTGTCATCAGTGCGGAGGAAGGAGTACTCCGAGGAGCTGAACAGAAGCCCGGACAACTTTCACGTCAGAGTGGAGGTAAATGAGCGTCTCCATGTTGGTGCAGATTTCACACAGTACAACCTTTTATCTCTCTTCCATCCATGACGTCGCCACATTGAACTCCACAGCACCTGTTCACCTGCGAGCTGGACGGCCAGGAGGTGAAGACGCTGGACGACTGCTTGGCCAAGCTCAAGAGGCTGGACGCCAAAGGTCGTCTGTGGCCTCAGGAGATGATGATGGAGGTTCAGGGTGGATATCTGCTGCTCAGCGACATCGAGACCAAGGTTGGGCAGCTACACACTTCAGATAGAAAGTTACTTAAAGGTCCCATATCGTGCTCATTTTCAGGTTCATACTTGTTTTTTGGGTTTCTACTAGAACATGTTTACATGCTTTAATTTTTTTTTTTAAACTTTATTTTCCTCATACTGTCTGCCTGAATATACCTGTATTTACCCTCTGTCTGAAACGCTCCGTTTTAGTACATTTCAATGGCTTTGCAACAGAATTGCGTTGCTAGGCATAACAGCTTGGGTCCATGTTTACTTCCTGTCAGCTGATGTCATTCACATACACTGCAACAGGAAATAAACTGGGACACATTTAGAATGTTTACGTTTAAAACTGTGAAATGGTCTAAATATTGTAGATTTGTGACATCACAAATGGACAGAAATCCTCACGGCTTGTTTCAAAAGCTCAGTTTCTGAATACGGGCTTTGTGTATTTCTCTGTGAATTAAGCATTTCAATACTTTCACAGTATTTATATAGAACTTAAACCTGCTTTATAATATAATAACGCCATGATTGTCACTTTTTACAATATGGCACCTTTAAACAAGTACGGCACGCGGCCAGAAGTAGGGCTCGGCGATATCTTCTATCACGATATAGGTCCTTTAACGATATATATCCTGATATAACATGTTTTCTGGTAATTCAATAAATAGTCTATATGAGATAACCACATGGTAAAGCCTATTTCTATACTCTAGTTATACTCTAGTCAGCTCTAGTTCAGTGTCTATTAGTAAAAAAAATAAAAACGAACTAGAAAACAGAATCATGACCATTTTCTGAGCTCAACTTTTATCTGCGTGTGAATAATTTAAATATTGATTAGTAACTGTGTCATTTGTCCTGTTAAATCTGGTCCTAAAGTCGGAGCTGGAGTCGCTGCCTTTGAGCTGCATCCTGCAAACCAAAGCTGTGCTGGACAGCTGCGCCTACAACTCTCTGCTGGCCATCACCGTGCAGGAACGCAGCAAACGCGTCCAACAGGTCTTCTTGTTCCAGTGTGAGGAGAGCGGGGTGAGTCGCATTTCACCACAAACACTCAGTGACCTTTTGACCTCCTGAAAGCATCCAGAGAAGGGAGGATGTGATGTCTGAAATCAAGGCCGTTCTCTGAAACCATTATCACTATGTCATAACCAGTGTTTTTTAGCTGGTGTCACGTTGGAGTTTGATTTAAAACAGATGTGTTTTACCAGGCGAAGCTCGTCAAGAGCGATCTGGATAAGGCCGTCCAAAGAGGAGGAGGAGATGTTGTGGAGCCACGCAAAGACCAGTCTGACATCAGGTACAACAATCACATCACATCACACTATACTTCCTCATCTTTACTTTAAAATGTGTCAAATATTTATTACAAATGGCTTAAATTATAGATTAAGGTCTTCTTTATAACATAAACAAAAGAATAATGCACATTAAAATACTTTACTTTACTTACTTGACCATGTCCCCAGTGCAGAGTAAGCAAATTCTCCAAGAACTACAGTATTTATTATACTTCTATAGTTCTTGAAGAATGGATTATTACTTGAGTGCCAATGTGTTTTCCTGCCAGTTAAACATTTCATCACTATTCTTGTAAAAAAAAACATGGAAAATCCATAAGTTATTGTGGCCGAAATGTTGCTGCATAACAGGAATGACAGGAGAAAGAAACTGAACATTAAAATGCATTAAAACTGTCTGTCGTTGATGTTTTCAGGAGTAATCTCGAGAACCTCATCGGGCAACATGCTCCAGGAAGTTTCCGGCACGCTGGTCCTCGTCCTGTGCAGCCGGAGAGGACGCCACCACCGCCGGACAACCCGCCACCACAGTGGAGGAACAGAGAACCAGGTATGACTTCATCGAATCCACTGAACGGAAATCCCATTAATCCACAACTCTGACACGCACATTTTTAATTTCCTGAATGTTTATGGATGTGTGCTTGAGATGGATTAAGCAATAAACTATCCAGCATGTTTCATGTGTCAACAATAACTACGTTTACATGCACAAAATAGTCTGTTTTTTGCCCTTATTCTGAAAAAGACAATATTCCTAATAAGCTGTTTACATGGCTAATGAAGTCAAGTCAAACTTTATTTATATAGCACGTTTAAAAACAGCAGCAGTTGACCAAAGTGATGAACATATCCATAATAAAAATGAATACAAAGCAAACAACAATAAGAGCAAACACAATAAACATAATGTAAACATAACAGCAGGGAAAGAGCAACAGAAATTAAGATTAATCAAACGCCAGTGAGAAGAGGTGAGTCTTCAGTAGCGACTTGAACGATTCTACGGTCTGAGCAGTTTCAATATGAAGCAGTAAGCTGTTCCAGAGATTAGGGGCTCGGTCGCCTCTTGTTTTTGAGTCTAGTTCTGGGGACGTCCAGGAGCATCTGGTCGGTCAACCTCAGTGCTCTAACTGGAGTATGAAGGTGCAACAGTTCTGCTAGATAAGGTGGTGCCATCTCATTTAAAACCTTAAAAACAAGCAATAAAATCTTAAAATCAATCCGAAAACGGACAGGAAGCCAGTGAAAACTCCAATTGAGACGCATATTCAGAATGTGCTGTATACATGTCCAAAGAATGCTCCTAAAACCAGAATAATATCAGCATATCACACATGTCTTAAAGGTCCCATATTGTAAAAAGTGAGATTTGCAGGTCTTTTACATTATAAAGCAGGTTTAAGTGCTATATAAATACTGTGAAACTATCAAAACGCTCAATATACGGAGAAACACACACAGCCCGTTTTCAGAAATTGCGCGTTTGAAACAAGCCGTTAGGATTTCTGTCCGTTTGTGATGTCACAAGTCTACAATATTTAGATCATTACACGGTTTTAAACATAAACATTCTAAATGTGTCCCAGTTTATATCCTGTTGCAGTGTATGTGAATAACATCAGCTGACAGGAAGTAAACATGGACCCAAACTGTTGCCCGGCAACGCAATTCCGTTGCAATGCCATTGAAATGCATTAAAACGGAGCGTTTCAGATGGAGGGTAAATACAGGTATATTCAGGCTGACAGTACAAGGAAAATAATGTGTTTTTTTAACATTACAGCATGCAAACATGTTTTATTAGAAACACAAAATACAAGTATGAACCTGAAAATAAGCATAATATGGGACCTTTAATCTGAAAATGCTCCATTCGGGAATAAGACCTAATTCAGAATATCTAAATAGAATATGCTGTTATCAAATTCACAATATTGTCATATTCAGAATGATAGTGGATTATTAGTGTGCATATAAACGTAGTTATAGATGTTTCTCTCAAAACAATTCATTTTTGTTTCCTTGTAGAAAATATGCCGCCTCAGCGGGTCTACCCACAAGAAGCGATGACGCAGCATCCTGATCTTCATGAACTACAGATCAACCCAGAGGTCGCTGAGCAGACAGACACGGAGAGGAACACGGTCAGTTATTATAGGTAGTTGATTATATCAGTGATACATTATCATAGATGTCTAATCACCTTCACATCTCAAGGAAAACGTGCTCATACATGATAGTTTTTGTAGAAAGCTCCAACATGCCGATAGGAATGGGACGATGTAGGATTATATCGGTGGTGATCACGATAAAAAACATTCACAATAAGTTGATTGTGGTGCATTTCCTTTATTGGGATAATAGTGAATGTCGTCACAAGAAGAGTGACTTAAAAAAGCTGTCGAGGTAGAGAAGTGAAAAATAGAGCCATATTGAATAAAAAAAAAAAAAGGATTTATCATGTAAGAAAGAACAGACTTGCACAATGTTGCTATTTTATATTTATTTATTTATTTAGCCTTTATTTATACAGGGGGACTTTATGATTTAGGATAACCTTATTTTATTTTAAGTATTTTTATTAATTTTTGTAATTATTTTTTTTTAAATACAATTTCAAATGTAGTTTGATTTAAAATAATAATAATAATAATAATAATAATAATTAAAAAAGTCCCATCCCAGAAGTAACCCTAACCTATTGCACCATTACAAATTTACAATGTGGCATATCAAAACAGAAGTTCAATGGCAAGTATGATTAATGATTTATAAACACACACAAAGAAAACAAATGAGATAATAAATAAATAAATAATTAAATTAAAGGTAGGAGGTAAAAAAATAACAAAAATAAGATTAAAGAAATAAAATAAAGGGTGGAGGGCGGTTGTATCTGAACATATGACATGTCTGAGGCTTCTATCTTTACCACCTGATCCAGAACTGGTTGCCAAGTTACTTACTTACTATTATTTAATATTGTTTGATTCATTTTTCACAAAAAAAGGATGTTCACAAAAAAGATGTAATTTCTATGATGCAATAAAAATATTAGTTTCTTAACAAAATGTAAGATAAAAAGATTCCAGTATGTTTTTGTGCCCTTTTAAGAGTTTTAACGGGATAATACCACACAATTATTTTGCCCAGGATAATCTTGACATGACAGTTTCTTATCATATCTGATGCCTACATGATGCTGAATATGTTTTGTTTCCATCTTGTGCTTCTTTCTCACAGGACATTTTAAACCACGTTATTAATGATTTGGAGATCTTCATGGGCAAAGTGTCTGCTGCAGCAAACGCTTCTTCTTTACCGCCAGAGGACAAGAAGAAAAAAAACGCCTTTAAGAAGAATAAATCTAAGAAGAATGGTAATAATAATAATAACCTTTTTCCAGTTTATATTTCCAAGGACACACATCCTTAAGGGGGAACTACGCCATACATGTTATTCCCATAGTCTAAGTCTGAATAATAGATGTCTGATTAATGTTTTTCTCTCCTGCAGCTCCAGCTGTCAGTCTGCCTCCCTGGGAGGAATACACCGCCTGTCTTCAGAAAATCAAATATGGATTCAATCTGCTGGTAAAAATTCAAATCTTTAAATGTCTCCACAGATTATAAATTGACCAGAGTGTTTATGGAAAGGTTTTGAGTGAATGCTGTTTGTGTTACAGGGCCAGCTGGAAGGCGCTGTGATGAGACCCACTCCCCCCGACTTTGTCCACATCTTCTTCACCAGTTTAGGCGCGGTGAGCTCCTCTAAACTCTCTGACTGGACCAATCTACTTTCAAAGCCCTCATTTATTCCCAGTGATGGAAGTGTGATCATATTTTTCTTCACCACAGATCCTGCCTCAGTATCCTGCAGACCTGCCTCCCAGTGTGCTCTCCCCGCTGCTGACGGACGCCGCCGTGCGGCTGCTCAGCGAGGTCGTCAACCCCGAGGAGGACCACCTGTGGAGGTCTCTGGGAGACGCCTGGAACTTCCCCAGGTAGGGCGGCCTTATAATAAAACCCTCACACACCTACACAAGTGTTTTTATGAAGCTGGTAGCCTTCGTCATATATATATGACCCTCTGATTGTGAGTGTCACCTGCACTGACACGCCCTAACCCTGGTGTGTGTTTGCTGATATGTAAATATAGGTCAGAGTTAATGCTGCATTCATATACTATAGATCAGGGGCTTTAAGCATTAGCATTCGTCTTTAACTTGACTCCTGCCTTCCTGTCACCTCGTAGGTCCAGATGGCCGGACGACAACGTCCCACCTTACATCCCAATGTTCTACGACGGCTGGCAGCCGCCCGCCCCGTCTCGCAGGTCTCCCCCGCTCCCTTTTCAGAACGGACCAATCAGCAGGAGCACCAGCCAGCAGTTCCCACCCAGCCCCCGTGAGCCGCCCCTCTACATGCGGGTCATTTACGACTTCATGGCCAGGAACAGCCAAGAGCTGAGCATCATGAAGGGCGATGTTGTTCAGGTGAGATGAAAAAAACACGTCACAATAACCTTAACTTGGACAACACTAGCATAATACTTGTATTTCTAACACAAAGATTGCTCGTTGTTGTAGATTACAAATCATAAAGTCATAGTGAACATTGTAAACTTTTCTCTATCAAGCATGTTTGGAGCAGTTTACTGTTTGTGCTTGTAAATACAAACCATCAGGAAAATTATCCAGACTTAAAGTAAAACAGTCCAAAGTCAAGTAAAGCTGTTTTTATATTCACCGTAGTCACAATCATTGCTGCCAGTAGCAACATTCAGGTGTTTGACATGTTTCGTTCTTTGGGCTTTTTACAGGTGGTTCAGAAAACCAAGCAGTGGTGGCTTGTTCGTAACGGCCGCGACGAGGAAGGCAACGTTCCTCAGAATGTGCTGGAGCCGATGAAGAGCGCCGGGCCGATGGAAGACCTACCGGTGAGCTGAAAGACACGTAGCTCTGCTGAGTAACCACTTAACTATGGCTATGTTCCAAATCACATTTTTACTTTTAGTTTGTACTACAGCTGCCCTTACAAAGTACATACTGTTACAATAGGGACATACTGCTTCATCACATTGCACCTTGAACTTTGACCCTCTTGCTCATATATGTGTAGATTGTGGGTCAGAAACCCAGAACATCATGCTGGCTTGCATACTGCAGAATGCGACCAGATGTAGTAGGACATCCTGCTATTTGGGGACATGCTAAGTCTTTTTTTCTGGCATACTAACTAGTATGGTAGTATGGGTATTGGAACGCACAGTAAATTTCATGTGTAACATTTTATTGTCTTGGCTCTCTCTCACAGCGGGACACTCGCGGCCCTGTGACCCTGGACATGACCTCCTCATCTGCAGAGGTCAAAGCCTGGCTGGACTACAAAGGTTTCTCTAAAATGTAAGTGACATAATGCATAGAGCTAGGGATGTTTTGGTGAGGAACTTTTCCCACAGGTTAATAACCTTGTAACAACCCCGGTGTTACCGATTACACCGAACATTTTACAAGAAAAGATGATGCTCATTTTATGTAGAGCGCTTACTTTGATCATGAACGCTGGATGGATGTGTGTCTGGCCTCTTCGGTCCAGCTTCCGCTACAGGGCCGCAGGTTTCCACCCGTGACCGCGCCATTCTCCGCACGGCGATTGCCTCATTAACGTTATAATTCCCTTATAGCATTGGGTTTAAATCTGAAATATTGCCAAATAGGCACTTTTGCTTTTCGCTTCGACACCAAATCCTCCGCCATCGTCTTGTCTGTCAACTCTCTCTTGTCCCGTGTGTGTGAAATCTGACTCACTTAGTTTGTAGCGTCCGTCTTCCGACTATGTATTGATAACACGGCGCCGATACGTGACAATGAACTAAATCTGTTTTTATTAAAAAAATAAAACCGATAAACGACTGTGGTTAAGTAATGTAATTAGAGACCCTAATTTATAATTTTTTTCTAACCGATAACCGACCCTCGTTAACCGACAAGATTAGTGCGCTTCATGCGGCAGTGCGCCAGCTGCACTGTATGTGCAAAACCAACAACTGAGTCCCCAGTTCACCCGATGGGGAGCGTTACTGTAGCAACCACGTGCTGCGTGCATTGTCGAGGAAACTACATGTGTGGCTGACTGGCGTAACGAGTGTCCGACAGACTGTGTGCTACGTTAGGAGATGTAGCGTTGCTGGTGGCTTCGTACTCGCCGTTGTCAAACATACGGTCTGTCAGCGCGGCGTAACTTTAGCGAGTGTCCGACAGACCAGGTGTGTATGGCAGCAGTGAGTGTGGGGTTGTCGGTGGTGTTATAGCTGTGAATGTAGCTGTAGCAGTGTGTGTAGTTCATTTGTCGACGAATAAATGCTACAACTCCTCAAGACCCGAGCCAACCTCCTGTATCTTGCAAAGCCAGCTCAGACTCTTTTAAGGTGGACCAGGTGACGAGCCGCTCCTCTGAGTTTTGCTTAACTTTTTAGATATCTTTTAATATCTTTAATGTTGATTAATTATTACTGACTATGTATTGATAACACAGCATTGATTCGTGAAAATAAACTAAATCGGTTCTATGCTGGAACGCCGCCTACTGGGAGCTGCAAGATGTTTGTCCTGTAAATAAGACGTTGAAGCCAGATATTCAGTGTTTCCTGCCTTTCTCATGTGCAGCACTGTGACCAGCCTCGGGGTGCTGACTGGGAAACTGCTTCTGGGGATGACCAAGGATGAGATCAGGATTGTGTGTCCAGAGGAAGGAGGCAAGGTCTTCTTCCAGCTCCAGGCCATTAAATCAGCCATAGCAGTAAGTAGTGACTCGTGTGATACTCAAACACTCTTAACATCCAACCGCAGCATATCAGTAATGTTTCACCCTGTTCCCTACAGCTCGCCAGCGAACCATCAGGTCTGTACAACGGCCGCTACTAACACATCAACATCTGGAATTATTGTCTAATTCAACCTTTTGTCTTAAATTATTTGCTTTCAGCATTTGTTATTTAAGAGAAAGCACTTTTACTGAATGAAACTTCTATATCTTGTATAATTTATCACCAGCAGCAATAATTGAGTTAAATTAATTTTTATTTTACTGATCATGTACTCCTAGTTATTTCAAACAAATTGTACAGTTTTCTTAACTGTGATTATTCTAAAATGTATGCAGATGTTTGTTTAATCCAGCACCATTTTCTGCTTAATAACTACAGTTACATACTGTAAAGATACAGTACACTCTTCTGCTGCATTAACTTATACCCTGTATTATATTTTCTTTTAATTGATGCTTAGATGTCATGTATCTTACAGAAAGTGAAATTGAATCCCAAGCAAAGTCGGTACAAGATTTATTTTGATCTGTGCAAAAGAATCTTTCAATTGTAACAAGTAAATTAAGTGCTTTAAGTCAAATTAAAGTTTCTACAAGATATCAAAACAAACATGATTTTCTTTGTACACAATTCTGATTCAACTAAAGTGGTTTTAGAAAGTGGAACACGTGATTAAAGGACATGAAGCCTACACAAAGCTTGTACAAAAAAGACTACAAACAATCTTTTCTCTATTCCTGATTTTACGGGTTATTGAGTTAGTTGCACTTGTGAACATTTGTTTTCTTCATTACTTCTTTAAGGCGAAGAGCATCGACCTTTACTCTTTCTTGTTCCCCCATTTGGCCATCTTGTTGTTGATGGGAGTCTTCATGAATCTGTCTGACTTCATGTAGGCAGCAATCTTCTCCAGAGCCTATGATGAAATGATAGAATACCAAGTCATTAAAAAAACAACTCCACATATACATTATTTATAGGGGTGGGGAAAAAATCGATTCACTTATGTATCGCAATTTTTTTTTTTTTTTTTTAAATTTGTTCAATGCCAGAATCGATATATTTTCTCCATTTGAGTCTACATGAAGATAGAAGGAAGTAACTGCTTTTATTTTTGTAGTCAATAACGTGACGTCATATCCGTCAAAACAAACCGCAGCGAGCCGAAACGATGAAGCAGAAAACAGCTAAAGTCCGTGTGAATACGACCTGCACCCTCACATGTTAAATCCAAAGTGGTAAACACTACACATCCAGTAAAGGATGGAAACACTTTGGTTTTCACACATTGCAGGAAAAGCAGAGCTAGACATCACGGCTAAAGCTGCATGCTAACTCTGTCATGGACAGGAAACGTTATCGTATCGCGGTAAAGTGCGGTCAAGCCGGCCGTCACTCTCATCTCCGTGGTCAAATGGGCCGACGCTACAACTGTAGAGCACCCATATACTGACATTTATGTTAAATGCATTCAAACGGCCCCAATGGAGCTGACCATGGATGTATAAAGAGAACGGAGCTGACGGGAGAGCTAGAGACAGACTTGGCGAAGTTAGAGGAAGTATACACGTGTGACTATGTCCGGTTGTCAAAATAAGGTGTTAACAAAGGGAACTGTGTATACAAAATACATATATATATATATATAAACAAGATTGATGGATTATATTCACCAGAAGTATAAAACATTACATATCCCTTATACACTAATTTGTGAGGGAAATTATATAATATTATTATAAATAATGGCAAACAATGACTGATATATTTGACTTCAGGACATCACTGACTACCTACATGCTGAAATTCAAACATTTTACTGGATTCATTTAGATATTTTCCAAAGTAAAAGTCCCTAGAAGTGTATGATTCAACTTTTCCCCATGGTCTAGTGTTAAAACAGTTAACAAAAATCACAATAAATCGTAATATAGAATCACAATACATATTGAATTGGGAGATGGGTGTATCCTCCCAGCCCGAGTGGTTAAGTGTAGGATGTGCAGAGTGTTCTCACCTCAAAACGGTCTAAAAGATCTTTGAGGTTCTTGAAGTCATCCAGGCACGTAGGATGAAACATGCGGTGTTGATCAAACAGCTCGTACATGAGGAAGTCCGCAAAAGTGATCTGTTGTAAAGAAAAGTTACATTAACAAACATGTTGAACACAAAATAAAAGGCTCAAACTGGACTTTAAAGCTGCACTAATCAATAGTTTTATACGAGCAATCAGTCAAATGACTTGAGTGTTCGTCACTATAAGCAACCCCCTTTTCACATTACATGCATCAAAACTCTTTAAAGCTTTAAAAATGACTGACTGACGTACCTTGTCACCAGCGAACCACTTCCTGTCTCCCAAGAAAACCGAGAACTGCTTCAGTAGGTCTGGCAGCGTCTTTAGGTACCCCGGCTTCATCTTGTCCTGATGTCAGAGAGGTGATGTTGACATTAGTGGAGACTCAAAGGCATTAAGTGACACATTCAGTGTTATTTAACTCTTAATGTATTACTCACAAAGTCGGTGTAGCACATCCTCACAAAGCCATTTCTGAAGTCCATCGACTGGTTCTCTATGAAGTCCACGCGGATCTTCTCATCCTCTGTCTCTCCACCTGTGATCAGATCAGATCAGATTTAGGGAGACACTCGAGGAATAAAGACCGAGATGCTACACCTGAAACCTGTGTATAATCATGTGGTTCCTTCTTTTTAAAGGAGACCACGAGTTTCCTAAATAAGATAAATAAATAAGGTTATTTTATTTTGAAAGGTTATTGAATGAAAATAATTAACACTTGTCTCTTTTGAACAAAATATTAATATGTGGAATAAACACCGGGGTTATTATAGTAAACTATAACTGAAACGGACAGTGATAAATATTTTTAGTAATCTGAAACTGAATAAAAGCTATATCCTTTAAAAGGGACTATTTGTAACTTTCAGAATTGCTGCTGAACAGCGACACCTGTGGCCGTGAAATCAACGAAAGTCAGCGTCGGGCTCGCGCTTGCTCGCTCTAAATATACGCGAGCGAGCATCGCTCAAAACAGTGAGGCGACACACGTCAGCTAAAACCACAATATCACTCTATATTTCAGCTGCTTGGCAGTAATGTTAGCTGACCAGACCAAGGTCTCTCCATGAACATGATTTAGATCTGATCCTAGTGTTGGCTTTTCCTGCCTCACCCTCCTGCGCACGCAGGGAGACACCGGCAACCGGAGCCTCTCCTCCGCTGCCTGCTTGCCTTCACTGACACAGCGCGCACCAACAGAGGTTTTCCGTGTCTTGTGAAGTGACGAGGCTCCGCAGAGGGGAACGTGAACCGTGACACCGGCACCCGGTGTCTCCCTGCGGGCGCAGGAGGGAGACGGTATCGTTTCTCTCTGGAGGAGCTGCAGTTATTTCTGCACAAACATCCACTGTACATTCACTATATATTCTCAGAGCTAAACCAACTCTCCTGCAGTGTGTAGTGAGCGCGCGTTCATGTCTAGAGGTGGGGCGAGATCGCGAGAACGCGCGCGCTGTCTGAGTGAAGGCGAGCAGGCAGAGGAGACAAGGCTCCGGCCACACGCGAGCGCGCATGTGTGCCGACCCGCTACATTTATACGCTTACAAAGTAACAAACAGTCCCTTTAAGAAAAACAAACAAAACTGAAACTATATTGCCTGGATTAAAAAAATTATGAAAATAAAAATTAACCAATTCATTTCAGTGTCTGTATTTTAGCTATAATATATCGCTACTGAAAAAACGAGACAGCATGAATTTCAGTGAACTCGTGACATAAAACCACAGGAGTTGAACGGACTTGACCTTCCAGGAGATGGCGCCATGCCGCAATTGCGTCACTAAATTAACATGAAGATTAAACATTACATTCCTACACAGTTCTCCAACCATGTATATGTAGCTACATACTTCTGAGACATTATAGCTGGCCCTAACAAAAACTACTGTAAAATCAAAACTAAATATATAAAAACTAAACCTTTCTGAAAAACTGAAAGTAAAATAAAACTAGCAAACACTCTGAGAACTAAAATAAAATAAAAAGTAATTGAAAATGAAAACCTACAATAACCTTGATAAACGCACAATACTTACACATTTTGTGCTTACGAGCGATGTATCTCATGATGGCGTTGCTCTGCACTATCTTCCTGTCTCCGTCCTCCAAGTAGGGCAGCTACAATGAGATGTTGACAATACAATTATTAGTTGATGTTTTAAACTTGCCGGCTTTATACTTCACTTAACATTAACATTAACAAGTTAAAACTCACTTACATTGGGAAAGTCCATTCCAAGTTTGTATTTTTCATCAAACCAGCAGGTCTTGTCAAAGTCGGGAGCTGAAGTGTGAGAGAAATGTGGGTTAAGTAGGTATGTTGTATCGACACTTAAAGGGAAGACACTACAGGTGTATAGGGTAACATTTTTAACTAATTGGTATCACCATGAAACTTCCCCAGTTAATTACCTACATTGACACAATAATTTTTTGTATTACACGTTTTTTTAAATGTATGTTTAAATATGCAAATTAGGCATTATCTTATCAAATATGTGCTAATTTTCATACATTTTCAGAACAGAAATCTGAACATTGGTTCAAAATTCTTGTTTCATTTTGTTGACATATTAGAGTCAAAGGTTTTTACTGAGGGGATTTTGGATATCTCTTTTTATCACACCATAAATCAGAAAATACTGTCAACAGCCATGAAAAATATCTAATTTCTCCATGTTTTTAGGAGTAAAACATTCTATAAATCAGGCTCTGAATGATATATGAACAAACCCCAAAGTAAAAACATTTAGAATATAGATAGGAATAAAACTGGGAAGTTTGGTGTATATAGGTGCTACTGAAGTGGAGATTTATGGCTCAGAGTCTAAGAAAAACCTAATTTTGAGAAGCAGCCTTTAAAGATATGAATTGTAAATTTCATACATTTTGCAAGACACTACAGGAGAATAAGTTAAAAAAAAAATTATATCACCATGAAACTTCCCCAGTTGATTACTGACATTAAGACAATTATTTTTTGTATACAAGTTTTCTGAAATTTTGTTTAAATATGCAAATGAGATATTATCTAATACTAACTTTTGGTGAATTTAAGAGAAATCTACAGACACAAATAGACAAAGTAGTAAAATAAACACCTAAATGTGTATTTTGGATGTTTTCTTTCTTTTTATGGAAGCAAAATATCTTGGCTAGTGCATGAAAAACAATGTTTTTTTGCCTGTAGTGTCTCGCCGTAAGCCATTTCTTTGGTTAAAATTATAACATCTGTTAGTTGAATTGTAAGTTACCTTCACCACAGACGTAAAGCTTGTCCTCATACTTGGTGCCGGTGTACTCCAGCAGCAGACGGGCAGGCTGGGCGAGCTGGGGAAGTGTCAAAAAAGATGAGAGGTTGGAGATTTTTCAGCTTTTATATCAACAAATTTGAGTTCAGAGGTTCACACATGACATGCATTGACAGACATCAGTTGAGTGGTACAATTCATAGTTGTTTAATCCATTAGCCAATTAATTGATTAGTTGTTCAAAGGAGTATGGTGATTATTGCTGTACTGATTATGTGCATTTTATCAACAATCACATAGATACAAGTGATTTATCAGGTAATTAGAATTACCGGCTCGCGGTTGTATGTCTCCGCCAGCAACCAGTCAAGTTGCAGAGTACATACATGTCTGTAAATGTCATCATTTTGTTTTCCCAGGGCGTTTCTGAGATATCACGAGAATGAGACGGACTTTGACCTTTGACCACCAATATCTAATCAGTTCATCCTTTAGTCAAGGTGCACCTTTGGACCAAATAAAGTCATAGTATAATATGTCGAAAAAAGTAAAAAAAAAAATTAAAATAAAGTCAGAGTATAGTAGGTCGAAAAAAATCATGAAATGCTATGTTGAAAAAGTCAAAAAAAAAAAAGTCATAGTGTAGTATGTAAAAATAAATAAATCATAGTATACTGTGTCAAAAAAAGGTTATAGTATAATATGCCGCAAAAATGTCATAATACAGGATACCATAAAAATGTTGTAAAAAATATAGTATGCCATAAAAAGTCACAATATAGTATGCCATAAAGAAGATATCCATCAAATCCTGATTGTCTAGTTTTGATCATATAAAATAAGCACTTGTGAGATGTGAGTAGGGCTCTGCTGACTTATTATTATTATTAAGGCCTGTTAATATGATATCTTTTAAAAAGTAGGAGTTGTTTGTTTCAGCCCCACCTGAGGGCTTGTCCTTAACCACACAGAGACTTGTCTTTTCACCTCTTGAACACATTTCATTGTGCGCACAAGCATGTGATCGTCTCCTGATTTTTTAAAGCTGCTCTGTTAGACATTTTGCCAAGTAGTTAACGTTTATTAATCCATTTTAATAAGATTCCCCACCTAACTAATAACTTTACAGCCCTTTAATTTCACAGGTTTTGTGAAAACCATTTTAAAAAGAAAGTATCATCACATTTAATTAATATGTTTAGATATAGTTTTTTTCTTCTGTACTGTTTTTGTATGTATTTCATTGTTTTCCAATGTTTGGTTAGGTGTTTCTGCACATGTTGTGTACTTCTTCTTGTTGTATTATTTATATATACAGTTTTATATATGTGCAAATAAAAATGTTTAAAAAAACAACATTACACAGGTAACATCGCTCATCTTGAGAGAGCAGCTTTAACTGTCTGCATGTTATTAACGCTGCTGCTAATTTAAACATGTAGCTACATGTTAGCTCCCGTTAGCTCCGGTATGTGTGACTCGGGTCGGTAGTCGGTAGTAACGTAATGATGATAACATTTAGAGCACGTGCACACGGAGCCGCCCGGGTTTATCACGGTTATGTAACATCTGTTAAAACTTCTTAAATACTTTTAAAAACACACACTGACGTGATGTAACAGTTAAAATCTCAGTTCAGGCCTAACAATGAGATGCAGAGAGTTTGAATGGCGACGCAGCGGTGACTGTTTTAACGGTTAATGTTTAACGGTTAATGTTCAGCCGTTGACGTCCAGCCGTTGACGTCTACAGCCGTTAATGTTCAACCTAATGTTCAGCCGTTGACGTCCAGCCGTTGACGTCTACAGCCGTTAATGTTCAGCAGTTGACGTTCAGCCGTTAAGGGTTTAAACAGCGCTGCGAACAACCGGAGCTACTCTACAAACAAAGCCGGTTAAACTCACCCCGCGGATATCCCAGTAGGCCAGCTTCATTGTCATTTTGAATCACGTTCCCGAGAACAAATCAGGCTGATGGCGACTTGAACAACTCGCTGGTCTGAGAAGGAGAGGAGGAGAAAGAGAGGAGGAGGTGGGCTGGTTTCTGCAGCCTGTGAGGGGGACAGACAGACGGACCGGAGGAGGAGGAGGTGGGCGGGGTGAACCGGGCGGTCTCACGGTTCTTTTGTTTGCACAAACAGCCTCAGTACTCAGTAGAGTTTCCAAGGTGTGTAATATGAACCTGCACGACAGCTTCACATGTAGATGATTCATACCTGGTAGAATAACGTGTATCTAAATCCTGTCGTTATCTGAACAGGTGCAGACTTTCCCATGACACTGAGAAACCACAGTGAAAGCTGCAGTATTAAACAGCTGCTACTGTAAGAATATATGCTGTCATAAAGCTTTCTTAGTATAATGCTGCATAAAAAAAAACAAATAAATTGTGATAATGTGACATGCCTGGTATAGTATGCCATACAAATATCATAAAAACTTGTAATATAGTATGCCATAGAAAGTCCTTGTATAGTATGCCATGAAAATGTCAAAAGAAGTCATACTATAGTAAGCAATACATTTTAAAAAAAAGTCCTAGTGTAGTATGCAATAAAATGTTTAAGAAAAATCATACTATAGTAGCCTATTCTGTAAACAGGTCAAAGTATATGACTTTTTTTTCGACATATTATTCTATGACTTTTTCTTTGACATACTATACTATGACCTTTTTCGACTTTTTTTGACATACCATACAATGACTTTTTTTTTTTTACATACTATAATATGATTTTTTTTTGTCGACATACTATACTATGACTTTTTTCAGTAAAAATCATAGTATAGTATATCAACAAATTCAATGTAGTTTGTGAAGCCCTGGGATGTATGACTGCCTGATTGCCTGGCAACCCCAATCACAGTGAAGGATTAGCCTCTCCTACTGGGACCCTATATAACCTGGGAAAAACTAAGATGGCAGTCTCTCTCTCCATCTCCCTCCTGGAACGCTGGTACCTTTCAGGCACCTGACTTGGTTTTGTTTGGTTTGATTTTATTTAGTTATCCTTCATGTTACACATACTTTAGGTTAGCACTTCAACTCCACAGCACCCAACACCTGCACCTCACTACTGACTTTAGTTTGCGTCAATTAAGTGATGTTAAATAAATTCACCTGTCGGTTGTTGTGTGGACTTCCTTTTTTTCTTCTGCTCCTGAATGAGCTGGGCATAACAAGTATGTCAAAAAGAATCATACAAAAGCTTGAGTATACTGTATCATGTCAAAAAAATCAAAGTATAGTATGTCGAAAAAAGTTGAAAAAAGTCATAACATAGTATGTCGTCAAATTTCATGAAAAAAAATTGTATTATAGTATGTTGAAAAATTGTATGGAAAAAGTCATAGTATTGTTTTTGGAAAATTTTATGAAAAAAAGTCACAGTATAGTAATTCAAAAAATGTTATGAAAAAAAGTCATAGTATTTTATGTCGAAAATGTTATGAAAAACAGTCATAGTATTGTATGTTGAAAATAATTCATAGTATAGTGTGTAAAACAAAAGTAATAGTATAGTATGTCAAAAAAGTTGAAAAAAAATATATATTATAGCATGTAATATAATAAGTAATATCTCAATCTTTGTTAGTATGATATCTTTTTCGCAAGAGATTTTTCTGTAAATGAAACGAAATAGAAGTAGCATTAAATCAATCTAAAAACACGTGTTCAATAGTTTCCCCTTCACAATTGCAAAAAGTGCATCTATTTTTTAACAGTTAAGGTGTTAATGGCAACTGCAGCATGAACTAAAAGCTAAAGAGAGAGAGTAGGATTGTAGCTACCTGTCTCACCTGTCTCACCTGTCTGCAGCCTGCAGGACGAGGCGGAGCTTCTCGGATGCCTCCACGTGATCAGAACTATGAATGAACATAGTAACAATACATCAACACAATACATCAACAGAATACACAGTAACGTATACTGAAAACAAATTTAAATACACAATTGGAGCAAACATGAAACAGAGCATTTTACAGGTAGAACAAAAATACCTCGTGTCCGCTGCTTTGTAAACAGTCCGTCAACTAATTCCGTCGTAGTGGAAGGCCTACTGCTGCACACAGAAAACATTAGTTCCAGTGTTGTTTCCTTCTGCTTTCATTGTCCTCACTTGTGTATAATAAAGGTCTGGAAATTCTAGATTTATGCACTTTTAATAATTAATTTAAGATTAAGTATATTATATTATTATTATTATTATTATTATTGAATACTTAATTTAAGATTAAGTGGATTATTGAATACTTAAAAAATACAAGCATAGTATTTGGAATATTTCCCCCCAATTACCTGTTTGATTCAGTTGATGGTTTCAAATTCATATTAAAATGTGACTTCTTTGTTGATAAAATCCCAATTAAGTTAGCAAATTCCCATAGACAAGCCCTGAAAGCATGGTTATTAGCTTACTAACATAACTTTTCACCCCATAGGTATTTCATATGGAACAATTAAGACATTCAATATAAAAATAGGACTATTTTCTATCACATGGTTTAATAAAGGAATATTGAGAGTTGGCCAATTACTTAAAACGTTTTTTATTTAGACAGGCTTTTGTTAATCCGTCTGAATAACAGCTCCACTTTGTTTATTGCTTTTATTGGCCTTTTCTTGACTGATTTCTGACCTTGTTACTTGTTTATGTGTCTTTGTCCTCATTTGTTTGTTTTGTTGTGTTTTTAGCTTGACAGCCCTTCGCTCGTCATCGCTACTTTTAATATTGACTGATGTATTTTTTATCAATGTAAAGCACTTTGTGATTTTATATCTGTGAAAGGTGCTATATAAATAAACGTTACTTACTTACTTAATAAAAATGGTTTATTTATTATCTTATAAAGAATTTCTTGATAAATTCAAAATGCCTGTTAAACCAAAGAAGTCTTTATCACTTTTGTAACCTGCAGTTTCATTTATTTTCTTTCTGGGGATGTAAAAACAGCAGCAAATCAACCACTCCAATGTGAACAACATTTATTTTTATTAGACACAAATGCAATTAAATAATATTTCACAAACAGCACATATAATTCTCTGGGATGGGGACACATAGTGGGTTTTTGGATAGTGACACATAGCCTCACAGATAACATCAGGACCTAAACTGAAGGCAGGAGTTTGAAAAGGGTTTGTTGACTTTCACTTCTCTAAAAATGTGTTTATTCCTGGATTTGGCACTGGTTGGAGTGAAAACGGAAGGAACGGCTCATGCATCACTCACAGTATTAAAATATCTGTGTGTGTAATGGACAGATGGTATCAGATCAGAGTTACTGTTCAGACTGAAACAAGGTCACAAAATAAGAGTTAGTTATAATAAGATGCTACAACTGAGCAGCATTAGAAACATGTTGACGTGCCGTCATGCAACTCTACTGAATAACTGTAAAGAAAACAGCAAGAATATGACACAACAGCTGTGGGCAATATGATGGTATGATAGACGGAGATGTTTCTGCTAGTTATACAGCCTGAGGTCGTCCTGTGGATAATTACACTACAGAACCAGACAGACAACAATTCATGCATTTATTTATGAATATTCTTGAGAGGTTTTTGCATCACAAGTTGAACAAATTTTGATGCCAAAGTTTATGAATTGGTAAGTAGTCAGGGCCGTAGTCAGGGCCGTAGTCAGGGCCGTAGTCGGGCTGTAGTCAGGGCCGTAGTCGGGGCCGTAGTCAGGGTTGTATTCAGGGCCTTAGTCAGGGCCGTAGTCAGGGCCGTAGCCAGGATTTTAGAAATACAGAGGTCATCAGTTGTAGTCCGCCTCACCCTTCGACACCAAAAAAAGTTATTTTATTTGTATTTTTCTTAGTTATTCATCCAGTTAGTAAGTTTTATTTAAATGGGGTGGTACTTTCAAGGAAATTCACTCTGGATTAGGTTGCACCAGCTGTGCTTCTGTTTGTAAAGTTGTTCCTGAATCCTTCGTAACTACTAGAGAGTTTCAAACTATTAACACTTAATTAATGGCTTTGCCCGAAATCACATACTATGCACTACATACTCTTTTTGTGTGAATAAACAGTAGTATTCATCTTTTACAAAGTGCATGACCTCAGTGTCCTCAGTGGGAGCTACGGCCCTGTACGGGGTTAGAGGCTCTATATTTGGATCAGCTCTTCTTCTTACTTTAATCGGTCAGTGTTGGATCCAAGTTGTAACGGATTGAATCTTGAACGTCAATATTATTCAATGCTCGGTGAAGGAAATACAGACTTTGTACAGAAACTCTGACAAAAATGTAGTTGCAAATCGTGAAAATCAAATAATTTAAAAAGAAAATGCATCAAGAGACATTGTGAAATCACCAAAAGAATGACACAAGAAACTAAAAGGGGGTACACAGATTGTAGGTCCTCTCTGCCACAGTAGCAACTCTCTCAATAATCTTCTTGTAACAAAGCTTTTCACAGGTGTGATATGTTTAATATGTAATCTGTACAAAGTCCTGATATGAAAACAGGGAATGTAATGAGTGTTTTGTGTTTGTGCTGCGTGTGTGTTCACTTCTCTCCGTGCACAGCTCCCATGCACAGACTCCCCTCCTCCTCGATGGTCTCCAGCTCATCTGTGCGGATGGCCTGCGTGATTAGATTCAGCTCCTCGCACATGGTCTCGAACCGGTACGCCACGCGGATGTCGGGAACGTTGGTGCGCCTGATGTCGTTACTCTTCTCCCCCTCCTTGATGTGATGTGGGCCGAGCCAGGAGCGCTTCACCTGATCCCGGGAGAAGAGTCAAATTAAACTGTCTACAGAACAATAGGTAGGCGGTACAGTTGTATAGTGTACTGTACAGTATAATGTGTAATGTGCTATAAAGATAAATGATACCCTATCAGAGAATCCGCTCATCAGCACGCTGTTTCTGGCCAGCTCACACATGTCGCAGGAGCTCAGCTTCCACACCTGAGCAGCAATACTGTACTCTTCCATCAAGGGCTCCTAAACAGAGCACACAATACATCATCACTACAGTGGAAACCGCTTATAGTGATCAAAAAGCTTGGAACAGAATCATCCCTAAACAAATCCCTTAAATAATTAGCTTATCCTTATCTACGTTCCAACCCTCACCTACCTAATCTAAAAATGTTGGATGTCACAAATGATTGACTGGCTGTGTACACTGACCTTGGTGAAGTGAAACTGCAACGGGTCGTCTGTGGACAGAGAGACCACGAGGCCTCTGGACAGGTACTCTGGCAGAGGGTTACGATGGTAGCTGAGGAACAGGCTGTTATTGCTGAGGGGGGACATGGCGATGCCGATCTGGGCCAAGTAGTACAGATACTGCAGCACAGGAGCCTGGAAGCAAATAAGGCATAACAGTCAATGCTATAGGAGTACATTAAAGGGTAACTTCAGTATTCTTCAACCCTATTTCCCATGTTTTTATGTCTAAATGACTAATGTGAACAACAATTTCTGAAGTTGGTCCAGTATTGAGGGAGAGCGCTGTAGACGGCAGCTGCTCACAAGCTGCAATATGGAGCTATTACCGTCATTTTTGTCCATTAAAAGTGCTTGTTTTTGCCATGACAGGCTCTGAAATGTCTGACAACATTATGGAAAGAGCCTCGCTCAAGGATAAATGTCTCATTCTGAAATCAGGCGAGGTGACGTGTTGCCAGAAGACAATGGTGTAATAGTGGAATACATCCATGGTGGAAACGAGAGTGCCAGCCGGTCAGTTTGTTGTGTTGGAGAAGAGAAAGCGTAGCTTAGTGTTAACTAAGGGTGCTTTCACATCAGGGACCTGAGTCCACTTGAAAAGGTGGTCTGGAGAACGGATCACGTGAACTCGGATCCGTTAGCATCAGGTGTGAAAGCCGACCGTACCAAAACACGGATGTGGACCGCTATTTAAGCATTTAAGGAAGTGACATTTTAACAAAAGTATGACTCAGATGAACAAACACAAGTCAGATGATCTATAACTAAAATCAGAAAATCCCCAGGAACTCTTTGACAGATAAACTCTGAAAATGAAGCAGAGAGTTGTGATATTGAGTTCAGACCTTCCTGAGCAGCAGCCCGTGGGAGATGTTCTCTGACAGCATGAAACCAGACACCAGGTGATGGATCGGCCCCGCCTCGCCACAATGAGGACGGAGGACGAGCGTGGGAAACCCCCGCTGCCTGGAACGCAAAAAGACACAGACACTAGTAGGTTGACTTCAACGGATTAAAGGAGGATAACAGATTCCAGCTTTGTTTGGGGTGTAAACAATCAGACAAAGTATCGTCTGCATAAATGCACATTCATTAGTGTTCCCCAGTGACTCGAATATAAAACAGACGACAGATAAACGGCAACAGATGAATCCCTGAGGACCCTTTGTACTGTAATATGAAGCTAATCTGCACACACACACACACACACACACACACACACACACACACACACAAACTCTACTTGTTATTTTTGTATTCTGTTTTTAATGAGGAGGAGTTGAGACAATTTGCTATCAAATCAATTCAGGATGCGTTCAAAATTTAAATCTTTTGTAAAAGAGGTTGAGTCCTGTAATTCCCGACCTATTTTCCTCAAAGACCCCTCCCCTACTTGTATCTAAGAAAAGACCCCATATTTTCTGACGTCATCAAGAAACCCCCTTAATTTGAATCAAGTGATTCAGTGTATTAAAGGGACTATTTGTAACTTTCAGAATGTCTTCTTAACAGCGACTCTGTGGCCTTGAAATCAACGAAAGTCAGCGTCGAGCTCGCGCTTGCTTGCTCTAAATAGACATGAACGGGCATCGCTCAAAACAGTGAGGAGACACACGTCAGCTAAAAGCACAATATCACTCTATATTTCACCTGCTTGGCAGTAATGTTAGCTGACCAGACGGAGGTCTGTCCATGAATCAATGCTGATCCTCAGCGCAGGCTGAGGCAGCGGGGCTCCTCAACGAGTTACGTTATCGACTCCCGACCAAAGCCGGCAGCCGAAGACACCGGTACCCGGTCGGTAAAGAGACGATAACATTTCTCTCTGCGGAGCCCCGTCACTTCACAAGAAACGGAAAACCTCTGTTGGTCTGGAGGAGCTGCAGCATTTATTTCTGCACAAACGTCCACTGTACATTCACTAGATATTCTCACAGCTACTAACTCTTCTGCAGTGTGGAGTGAGCGCGTGTTCACGTCTAGAGGTGGAGCGAGTGCACGAGAACGCGCGCGCTGTCTGAGTGAAGGCAAGCAGGCAAGAGGAGACGAGGCTCCGGCCACACGTGAGCGCGCATATGCGAGCGCGCATATGTGCCGACCCGGTACATTTATACGCTTACAAAGCTACAAACAGTCCCTTTAAATGAGTTGTGCGAGATTTAAAAAAAAAAAAATCGTTGTGTTTAAAATGTTTAATTAAGGTTAATTAACAAAATGATGGTTAACAAGCATCATATTTTGTGACAATGAAATCCCTCGGCTGGGGCAAGAATAATTTTCTTTTCTGATTGTGAAAGCATAAGAGATACATATTTCTACCCAATGCTTCTTAAAATAGGTCGATGCACTGAATCTGCTAATTGTTATAAACAAAAAGGCAGATCATGGCCTTCAGCTGGACTGAGGTGTAGTTACGTACCTGCGCAGGTGATTCAGCACGGTCATGTTTGTATACATGTAGTAGAGGTAGTAGGAGTAGGGCGGGTTGTTCTCCTCGGTCCAGTTGACCGGCAACGGACTGTCCAGGTTGAAGATGTGTTGCTCTGGTTTCGACTCGTCGTCCACACTGTCAAAACCCACAACCTGTGAGAGAGGGAGCGATCCATGAAACCCTCTGTAGGTCTGACTACGTGTGATTAATATATAAATTCATGAAGACTGCGTACGTGCTGGAGGAAGAGGTGCAGCTCTGGATGGCTGCGGGGGTCGATCGTCACCTCAAACAGAGGCATGAAGATGTTCTCCAGCATCTCCTGGAAGTTGCACAGCTGTTTCTTCGTGTGGTAGACGTCACTTTGAGAAGAGAAAAATACAAATGAAGGAGTCAGTTGTGAGGTCATGGTTGTATATTGATGAAATGCTTTCTTGTCCTCTTTTTACTCAAGTATGCTGCAGATATTTTAAAGATAATTAGCGACTCGTGGCTGTTTGTAAACTTCGATAAGGGCTACTCAGTGGTGGAAGAGTATTCATTTAGTTAAGTAAAAGTAGAAATATCACATTAAAAATAATTAAAAATCAAAATTTTACTTCAGCAAAGGTACACAAGTATTAACCCATTTGTGCCCTCAACTAACTAAAATTTTTAATTTCCTTTGGGCTTGCCTACAGAAGCCCTGAAGGGCAAGCAAGAATTTTTTTTGGTGATACATTTTCTAAATCTGATCTAAATTATTTTCTCTTTTGTGTTTATGACTTAAGAACAGGTTGATTTTTTTTTTTTACCAGGATAATCTTTCTAAATTCCTTTTTTCATCTGTCAAACATGTAAAAAAAAACAAGTGAATTTTTTTTTCAACTGTTTCACAAAAAAATAACAAAAAAATAACTTAGAAAAATCAGCCTAAAAATATATTTTTTTTACCTGTTTCACAGACAAAAAAAGGAACTTAGAAAGATTATCCCGGCAAAAGTTTTTTTCCCGCCTGTTCTTAAGTCATAAACACTGGAGAGAAAATAATTTAGATCATACTTAGAAAATGGATCATCAGAAAAAAAAAATCTCGCTTGGCATTTCAGGGCTTCCGTACTCGCCTTTAAAGCACAAATGTGAAATTTTCAAAATCTGTCAAACCGTTTGGCTGAGAAGTGAGTTTTTCTTATGATACTATATCAAGTATTTGTTTTTGCAATAGACTATGAAATTAACTTCTCAGCATTTTGTATTTACTTATTTGGACTGTGGTTATATGTTATATATTGTATGTCTTAATGCAAAATATTTGTACATATTTCTTATATTCTTATTATTTACTTATATTTCTCTCTATATATTGTGTTACATATTGTAGCATTATTTACATAATTTACATATTATATACTCCTTTATTTCTATTTTCTTACATTTCTTTGCTTTTATATAATAATAATAATAATAATAATACATTTTATTTAAAAAGGGCTTTTCAAGAAACTCAAAGACACTTTACACATATAAAATGATCATAAAACAAGGACATCATAAAATATAAAACATACAACATTAATCACACATTAAAATATAAAACAGACTATTAACCACACCCCCATTCTCTGTTTGAGAAAGAACGTCAATCAAAAAAATAGGAAATAAAAGCGGCTGGTGGGGCTTTAAAAGCAACTACAGTGTTCTGAAAAAACACATTTTAAAATATCATCATATATTTAGAAATCATATGATGATTGATGATTATACATCATAAATTGATCCTATGTTTTTTTTTTTTAAATCAAGATCTTTTTATTGGGGTTTTTTGCAGTATATAGCAAAGGTACAGCGCTATTCGGTAACCAAAAAAAGAATGACAGGTATTAATATACATTATTAGCAGCTGGCACCAATGCCAACAAATAAACAAGTCAAAACAAAAGATTTATACAAACAACAAAACAATCCCTCCCCAGTCACTGCCAGCACGCCATATGGGAAGCTAACTGTCACGCCAATGACCTGCGATGAATGATTGAATACCGTGTGATGTAATCAAGCTGCACTTGGTAATCAAGTATTTAGTGTCTGGAATGTATCTAAAAAAGGGCCCCATGCTTTCAGGAATTTCCCATGTGAATATTGAAGCGAGTATCTGATTTTCTCAAGCTTTAAGCAAGACATGATGTCCGCCAACCATTGTGTGTGAGTGGGAAGGGCAGCGCCCTTCCACCTGAGCAGGATTGCTCGCCGAGCCAGAAGGGAAACAAAGGATAAGGTACGTCGTTTTTCTGCAGTTAATTGCGTCTCACTTCCGGTGACCCCGAACAGAGCAACCAGAGGGTTTGGTTCTAATTTGACGTTTAACACCTGAGATAAAGTTTGAAAGATCTCCGTCCAATAGTTTGTAAGACTAGGGCATGACCAGTACATGTGAATAAGGGAGGCTTCACTGCTTTTGCACTTGTCACAGTTGGGACTAATCTCAGGATACATGCGAGACAGTTTGGCTTTTGAGATATGAGCCCTATGCACCACTTTAAACTGAAGTAAGCAGTGACGAGCACATAGAGAGGATGAATTAACCTGCTTCAGTATGGAATTCCACGTATCCGGTGATAGAGAGAGGCCTAAGTCCTCCTCCCATGCTGCTCGGAGCTTGTCCATGGGGGCACGCTTCAAGTCTGATATCATGCCATAGAGAGTGGAGATAAGTCTTTTGTGTGATGGATTTAAAGAAAGGATCGTATTGACAATTGTCGTGTCTGTCGATGCAGAGGAGCCGGACAACTGAGAGAGCACAAAGCGCCTTGCTTGTAGATATCTAAAAAAGTTGGACTTAGGAAGACTGAATTTTTTGCTTAGCTGCTCGAATGATGCCAAAGTATTATCTACAAATAAATCTTTGAAACGCACAATACCTTTCCTGTGCCATTCTTGGAAAACAGGGTCCTGAATAGATGGTTTGAAAAGATGATTTGACGCAATGGGGCTTAGAGTAGAGAAGCTGTCCAAGTCAAAGTATTTCCTGAATTGAGCCCATATTCTCAAAGAATGTTTAACTACCGGGTTCCCGATAGATTTCATTGAGGGGAGCGGAAGCGAGGATCCAAGCAATGCGAGAACAGACAGGTTATCGTTCGAGTGGAGTTCCATCGCTACCCAGTAAGGACAGTCGGGCTGATTGTAAAAGTAAGACCAAAACGCAAGACATCGCAAGTTAGCAGCCCAATAATAGAAACAGAAATTTGGAAGTGCCAGACCACCAGTAGCCTTGGTTTTTTGGAGATGAACCTTGTTAAGACGGGGACGCTTACCCTGCCATATATAGGCGGAAATAATTGAATCAAGTTGATTGAAAAAAGATCTGGGGATAAAAAGTGGTAGGGCCTGAAAGAGGTAGAGAAATTTGGGTAGGATGGTCATTTTGATGGAATTGATACGCCCCACGAGAGACATGGACAGAGGTGACCACTGTTTCAGTGTTTGTTTAATCTGGTTTAACAGAGCAATAAAATTCTCCTTAAACAAATCTTTGTACTTTTTCGTAATTGAGATGCCCAAATAGGAAAACTTATTTTTTTCAATTTTGAAAGGCAGGTTGGTGAGGTCTAAGGCTCGTGCTTCATCATTGATGGGAAAGAGCTCGCTTTTGTTGAGATTTAATTTGTATCCCGAAAATTGACCAAACTGATTGAGCAACGACAGAGCGGGGGGTAGTGAGGTACCCGGGTTTGAGACAAAGAGCAAGAGGTCATCAGCATAAAGTGAGACCCTATGCTCTGTGCTGCCCCTCCAAATACCAGATATGTCCCTGCAACTGCGGAAGGCTGTGGCAAGCGGTTCGATGGCCAAATCAAAAAGTATGGGGCTCAGAGGGCACCCTTGACGGGTTCCACGATGTAAGTTGAATGGTTTAGACTGCTGGGAGTTAGTACGAATTGAGGCTGAGGGATGCAAATATAGTAGCTTAATCCAAGAGGTAAATTTCGGGCCGAAACCAAATTTGTCCAGAACAGCAAATAAGTAGTTCCATTCAACGCGGTCAAATGCTTTCTCCGCATCGAGAGACACAACACACTCAGGGACTTTCTCAGAGGCAGAGTAGATGATATTGAATAGTCGTCGTATGTTAAAGTACGATTGTCTGCCCCTGACAAAGCCAGTTTGGTCTTCGGATATAATTGTAGGAATGACATTCTCCAGTCTACGGGCTAGGACCTTAGCCAAAATGTTTGCATCTGTGTTTAAGAGGGAGATAGGCCTGTAGGAGGCACATTCGGTTGGGTCTTTACCTTTTTTAGAAATGAGAGTGATACAAGCCTCGGTAAATGATTGAGGAAGGGAACCTTGCCTACAGGATTCAGATAGGACTGAACATAACTGTGGGGAAAGTAGCGAGGAGAACTTTTTAAAAAATTCTGCTGGGAAACCATCGGGACCCGGACTCTTACCTGACTGCATTGAGGAAATTGCTAAAGCTATTTCTGCCTGAGATATGGGCTCTTCCAGTCTCTTCCTGAAGTCCAAAGAAAGTTGGGGAATATTTAGACTGTGCAGGAAGTCAAGAATTACATTACAATCGGCCTGAGACTCTGAGGTGTAAAGCTGGGAATAAAAATCCCTGAATGTCTCATTAATTTGTGAATGATCTGAAGTTATGTGACCATTTGACATTCGGATTTTAGAGATATTTTGTTTTGCTTTAAAGCAGTGGTCTCAAACTCAATTTACCTGGGGGCCGCTGGAGGCAGAGTCTGGGTGAGGCTGGGCCGCATCAGGTATTCCACAAAAAAAGCTTTGTTAAAAAAAACAACAATCTTCTCAAACGTCATTATTAACAGTTCTTTAACTTGAATGGGTTCTTCTGAACATGAACTGTCCTGAACATTAATGGAACATTGAAGAACATGAACGGTTCTTCTGAACATGGCCTCTATTGCGTCTCCCACTTTTCCTGAAATTGTCTGTGCTCGTCACCAACCTTTCTCTTCACTGCAGGCTTTGAAAAAGACATGATTGGGGCTGTGTGACAAGATATATATTCATTCCACTTGGTGTCACTCCGCAATAAAGTTGTGCCTGCTGTGTTTGTGTTGCTCTGCAATTACACCACCAAACCGCTAGTTGGCGGCGGCGTCTCTATGAGTTTCCTTCTTCTTCTTGTACTACAAACAGAAACTGAGGGAGTTGGAGCTAATAACTGTTGAACCACAGAACTTTTACTGACATTACTGCAACGCCGAAAAGAGAAAATATATCTGAGTGGATTTGTGTGAACAAACATTGAAAAGATGGAGGCAGAGAGAAGTAGAACTTGGTCCTGGCCGCTCAGCATCGCTGAGAGACTGGACCAATCACAGCTGTTGCGGTCTGCGTCGCCGCGACGTGTAGTTACATTTCTGGAGAGGTGCACGTCAGGCTACGGCGTCGATTCAACGCAGAAGTATAAATCAAGCTTTAATCGAGTTTATGCGATGTTACACGGGCGCCGCCACAGTTGTTGTGAAATGTTTCTCTGCTTGCATCAAGCCCGGCCGATTGCCCGCCCCCGGGAGCCATATACCCCACTGTGATTGGTAGGTTCGTTCAGCTCGGGCTCGCGCAACAAAGGGACCTTCCACGGCAAACTGCCATTCACATAAAACTCGCGGGCTGAGGGCGCCTGGTTAGCTCAGTTGGTAGAGCGGGCGCCCATGTAACAAGACTTGGTCCTGACCGCGGCGGCCCGGGTTCGAATCCGGCCTGTGGCCCTTTCCGCATCCACTCTCTCTCTCCCCCCTTTCCAAGACTCTATCCACTGTCCTGTCAATAAAAATGAAAAAATGCCCCCAAAAAAAACTTTATAAAAAAAAAAAAAATTTGCGGGCCGCACTAACATTAAACTTTCATATCAAGGTGGGGGCCACAAAATATCGTCTTGCGGGCCGCAATTGGCCCGCGGGCCGCGAGTTTGAGACCCCTGCTTTAAAGCCTTTGAGTTGGTTGGCTAGCATTTTGTCAGATTTGTCTCCATATATGTAAAACCTGGCCTTGTTTTTTAAAAGCAAGTGTTCAGTTGAGTGAGTTGTAAGCAGGTCAAATTTGGTTTTGAGTTCTAATCGTTTTTTATAAAGGTCTGGACTTTGAGTCTGAGCATATTGTTTGTCAATCTCTCCAATTTGGTGGGCCAGATCCAAGCGCTCTTTATAGGATTTTCTCTTCACTTGAGCGGTGTATGCTATGATCTGCCCCCTAAGATAAGCTTTAAGAGCATCCCATACAATTAGGCTAGAGGTTTCAGGGGATATATTAGTAGTAAGAAAAAAGGCTATCTCTTTCTCCATATGTTTCACAAAATTATCGTCAGACAGTAGGGTTGAGTTAAACCGCCAGTGCCTGCTCCTCTGTGGGAGGCCAGGGAGGGACATGGTCAAACCAATAGGAGCGTGGTCTGAAATGACAATACTCTGATAGGCGCAGGACTGAACCAGCGGGACTAGTTGGTTGTCGATAAAAAAATAATCAATCCTGGAGTATGTATGATGGACGTGCGAGAAGAACGAGTATTCCCTATCGTTTGGATGTAGAGAGCGCCACACATCACAGACACCGTAGTCAGAGAGAAAGGCTTGAATGAAAGAGGCTGATTTACTTATTGTGCTGGGGTTAGTGGAAGATCGGTCTAAAACTGGGTCTAGCCAACAATTTAAATCACCACCAAGTATGAGAGAGTATGTGTTGAGGTCTGGCAGCAGAGAAAATAAATGTTCGAAAAAACCTACATCATCTGAGTTAGGGGCATACACGTTCACAAGCACTACCAGTGTGTCATATAATTTCCCAGATACAATAACATATCGACCGAACTTGTCAGCAATCACATTGTGTGGTTCGAAGGAAATACTTTGACTGATAAGGATTGAAACCCCTCTGGCTTTGGCTTGAAAAGCGGAGTGAAATTTCTGCCCCATCCAGCCTGACAGAAGGCGACCACTGTCTGAACTGCGAATATGGGTTTCTTGCAGGAAGGCTATTTCTGTTTTAAGTTGTTTGAGGTGTGAGAAAACCTTCTTTCTTTTAATGGGGTGGTTCAAACCCTTGACATTCCAGCTCTGTAGTATTAAGTGCCTATCCATGCAGCTTGACTAAAAAGGTTAGGACGTGAGCACAGTATTCAAGTGGTTGCTTTAAGATACAGCTGTAGCAGGTCAGTGAAGACCAGGAGTGACTAGTGTACAGTAATAGGTTTGTGTAAGTTACTAAGGTGTTACTGGCAGTGACATATCCCTTCCCCCCACCCCCCTCCCCAACCAAGAAAACTGCTAAAAAAGAAAGCAGCAAGCTCTTCAGAACAAACATTGCACAACAACAACTCTTCCTGTCTTAAACTAAATTAACTGCTGCTCCGGTATACATACAAAAGTAGATTACAAGCACCTCTTAAACAATATTTTGGCTTAAACAATCAACTTTATGAACTGTGGAAGCTGGGAAGCTCTAGCACGAGTTTCAGAAATCAGAAATCAAATTTAAAAACAAAATTTCACCAAAACCATAGAAGCAGGAATCAGACATCATATGGAATTGTGATTTCAAAGTAGACAGAAATAAAAGGGAGAAAACATGGATTCACTTGTGCCATACCAGATAGCTAAATAGTTGAATTAACGGTACAGGACAAGACCCACTTAAGTACTAACAAACGTAGAATAACCAGTCTTTAAAATGATAATTCCAGTTTGAAATGTGAACTAACTGTTCAACTGGCCCTTTAAAATCCAGCGCAGATTCTCATTGAAACGGCATCACACTCAGAGAGGGCAAAGCTGTCATATGTGATAACAGCTCCAGAGAGCCAGTATAGAACCAGGCTCAATAAAGTCATGTTTGCTTGTAAATGTTTGCAACTGTCTGTATATGTAGCCTAACAAGAGAGCAGCGCAGAAACACGTGTATAGTCTGGATAAATGAACCGATGTAAACAAACCCACGTGACAGTTAACATACGCCGCACTACGTGTAAACTGGTAGGGCTATAAACAGTGATACCTCTCATCCAGTGGGTCCATAGTTATTAAAGAGTCCCTTTATGAATGTTCCGGTGACCTGCGGAGGCTGCTGATGTACTTCTGTGCCTCGTCCACTGAGCTGATCCACTTTCTGGCTCCGCTGGACAGCGTCAGCCGGAGCCGGGCTGGGTAGAGCAGAGCAGGCTTCTGTCCCAGTTGATAAAGTTCTGCCATCACGTCCCTGTATTCCCCCCGCTGGTTCACAACTTCAGGGCAGTAGTCCTCCAGAACACGGATGGGCTGGCCACGGAACTCCAGTTTACCTCTCCGCCGTGCCTCTCTGATGAGCAGATCCTTCGCCTGATACCGGTGCAGGCGGAGAATAACCGGGCGCTGTCCGGGGGCCGGTTTAGCAGCTAGGGAGCGGTGGGCCCGGTCCAGTTCTGGGAGGGATGGCAGTGTCTCGGTACCGAACACCTCGCGCAGCAAATTTGAGAAGAATTCAGTGGGGCGTCCGCTTTCAATGGATTCCGGGAGACCCAGGATCCGGATGTTCTGGCGCCTGCTTCGGCTCTCCAGGTCGGTGACTTTAGCCTTTAGCCTAGCATTATCCTCGCTCAGGGTGGTGCACACGTTCTCCAGATCCACGACTCGTTGGCTGAGGTCTTCTGCAGCTAGTTCCAAGGAGGAGACACGTTGGCCGTGGTCCTCCACTGTGAGCCGTGTTTGGTCTAGTTTGGAGTCCAGCTGGCTGAATGATGTTCTGAACTCGGTGGCTAGCGCATCACGGTGTTGCTCGAGCAGCGTGGTGATAGCCTCCAGTGTTAAGCTAACGTTAGCATCTTCTTTTTTGCTCCCCTTGGCTCCTCTCGAAGTCATTGTGAAAAATAAAAGTGTCGGTCAGGAGAAAAATTAGATAAATAAAAAAAAGGTTTCGTTTTGGCGTGGAAGTTAGAGGGCTGGATGGTATATAAATGAAAAGTTTACCGGAGCACCGGCTAGTGCGTCTACTCCATCTGCCTATCGACCGGAAGTCGATCCTATGTTTTATATGTAAAACTGAAATGTGTATGGTAACTAAAATATTTTGTAGTAGAGTAAGAAGTAAAAAGTGTCAAAGTTGAAATGCCTCACAATACTTGAGTATTTGTAGTATCATACTTCCCATCACTGGAGTTACTCACAAGAGTCGTGGCACTTGCACAAGCCAGCGCACGTTGCTGGAGTAGACCAGATGTTTGACGGCCCACTGGGCCAGTTTGTCCCACTCGTCTCTGCAGCGCCCGTAGATGGAGAGCCGGAGCTCCACGTTCTGGTACTTGCTCTCCTCCAGGTCTGCCATCACCTCCTGAGAAGAAGAAGAAGCAGTGAAACAAACAGTCAGCAGAGGGCGCCAACGTCTCGTACAGTCACTCTGCAGGTTATCTGTGGTTAACTGTGGCAGTATCACCTTAATAATGTGACCAAAGTATTTCCCCTCGATGTGGTTGTCTGTTTTGATGAAGATCTCTCTCAGGATGGACTCGCCGATGGGGTTGTATTTGGCGTTGAACTTGTCGAAGCGGTGGAAAGTGTTGCGGTCCTGCAAGAAGAGTTGAAAACAATCTCTTATTAACTGATGCTGCTGTGTGGTTCAATCACTATTCCCTAATTCAACACCGTGGTTTTAACCACTAGTTAGCTTTTTCTTTTATTATGACGTGCAATTTTTATTTTACAATATGCATATCAGTCATACACGGAAACAAGAGGGGTCTGCCTGACTGTAGAGTGGCTTGCTTATAAAGCTATTGCCAAGAAAAAACATATTTAAGGAAATACAGTAAAAGTATTACATTTTAAGAAAAAGAAATACATAAATAAAATGAAATAAATAATAATAAAATAGGCTTAAAAACAGGTTGCTTCCACATCATATTTGCACTGATTCTTTTTATAAAACAAATATACATTCCCCACTTCAGGAGGTATTTTTCTATCCTGTCCTGCAGCCTTTATGACATTCTTTCATATGCAGCTACTTTCCCTAATTCAGTCACCCAGTCCTGAAAAAGGAGGTTTCCCCCGGTGTCGTCCAACTCCTGAGAAGGATTTGCTGTCCAATCATAATAGCAGTCTGGACCATATTCTTAATTTAATTTATGTTATGTAATTTATTTATTTTAATTTAATTTAATTTATTTAATTTTTTATATATTTTATTTATTTACTTCATTATATTTTCATTGTAAATATATATCCTTTTAACTTAATGTTTAGCTATTTACTTTCATTTAAGATTGTTAATAATAATTTTTATAATAATTTTTATATTATTGTTTTTTAACAATATATATATATATATATATATATATATATATAATATTAATTTGGGGGAAGGCTCTTTGTTGTATGTACAATGTGTTAAATGTACAAAATCAATAAATATCCATCCATCCATCTTCAACCGCTTATCCGGGATCGGGTCGCGGGGGCAACAGCTCCAGCAGGGGACCCCAAACTTCCCTTTCCCGGGCCACATTAACCAGCTCTGACTGGGGGATCCCGAGGCGTTCCCAGGCCAGAGTAGAGATATAATCTCTCCATCTAGTCCTGGGTCTTCCCCGTGGTCTCCTCCCAGCTGGTCGTGCCTGGAACACCTCCCAAGGGAGGCGCCCAGGAGGCATCCGTGCTAGATGCCCGAACCACCTCAACTGGCTCCTTTCGACGCAAAGGAGCAAGGACTCTACTCCGAGTCCCTCACGGATGACTGAGCTTCTTACCCTATCTCTAAGGGAGACGCCAGCCACCCTCCTGAGGAAACCCATTTCGGCCGCTTGCACCCGCGACCTCGTTCTTTCGGTCATGACCCAACCCTCATGACCATAGGTGAGAGTAGGAACGAAGATTGAACGGTAGATCGAGAGCTTTGCCTTCCGGCTCAGCTCTCTTTTCGTCACAACGGTGCGGTAAAGCGAATGCAATACCGCCCCTGCTGCTCCGATTCTCCGACCAATCTCACGTTCCATCGTCCCCTCACTCGCGAACAAGACCCCGAGATACTTAAACTCCTTCACTTGGGGTAAGGACTCATTCCCTACCCGGAGTAGGCAAACCACCGGTTTCCTGCTGAGAACCATGGCCTCAGATTTAGAGGTGCTGATTCTCATCCCGACTGCGTCACACTCGGCTGCGAACCGATCCAGTGAGTGCTGGAGGTCGCAGACCGATGATGCCAACAGGACCACATCATCTGCAAAAAGCAGCGATGAGATCCTCAGCACACCGATCTGCAAACCCTCCTCCACCCGACTACGCCTCGATATCCTGTCCATGAATATCACGAACAGGATTGGTGACAAAGCGCAGCCCTGGCGGAGGCCAACCCCCACCGGAAACGAGTCCGACTTATTGCCGAGGATCCGATATCAATAAATATATGTTAAAATAAATAAATAATAAAAGCAAATAACATCTTACAGTCTCCATACTTGTAGATAATTTAATGGATAAGCAGTGTAACAGAGGGAGAGGAGCCGATGCAGCCTGCTCTACATTGTACCATGAGGGTTAATCTCTCTGAAGGTAATGCCCAGTGTGCCCGATGCCTCAGGCTAAATGCATAGTAATAAAATAAAAATGTTGGGAACCTTAAACCACCACTTTTAACTGAGGAATTCCTTAAATATGCTATCAGATCTCTTAAAATAATTGGAAAGGATTTCTAATGGAAGCAAATAGTTCCGCTTGGGACACAGTTTGGTTAGCCTTTTATCTATCCATCACGGGCGTTACTCACTGCGTGCATGTCCAGGGTGTCCACGCTCAGGTCAAAGGCCGTCAGGTTCATGGTCTCAAACACCTCCATGAGCGTCTGACCTATCCCTCTCTCCACATGCACGATCTCCTTCGGATACTTCTTCATGGCTCTTTTGATAAAACGCAGCAGGTGCTTCTGGTTCATGCAGGACGAAGCGTGAATGTGTGTGTCCACCTGTAAAACAGAAGACATATTCTGGAGTCTGGTTCTGGATTATAATACAATAAATAAATCTGATTAGGCTCAGTAGAAAAACAGCTCTCAAGTTCACCTTACGGATATTGTAAAAGTCTCGATGTGGGACTTTCTTCTGCGCTGCGAGCTCCTTCATCTCGTTCAGCAGGATGTGCATCTGGAACTTGGAGCTGAGATACTGCAGACGACGGTAGCAGAAGGACTTTCTGTGGCAAAGGGAAACAAAAAGGAGTGATGGGAACTTTCTGAGATATAAAATAGGGTTCAGATGGTTCAAAAAGGAAAGAGACAAGAAAGTCTTGTGATAAACAATTTGAGTGGTCAAGTATCATCTAGTCAAAGGTAACGCCGTAATGAAGCGTTAACACAAATTTGTTTTAACGCCACTAATTTCTTTAACACATTAACGCAGCTTGTGATTTTTAGGTTGTAGCAGGCTCAGTTTTAAAGCTAACGTAATACTGGTATCATAGAAAACCTAAGGAATCCATTGGTACCAACCGTGTCATACTAGGTTGTCGTGAAGGAGGTTAAATAATGCTCCAAATTGACATCATGGCCATTTTCAAAGGGGTCCCTTGACCTCTGACCTCCAGATATGTGAATGTAAATGGGTTCTATGGGTACCCACGAGTCTCCCCTTTACAGACATGCCCACTTTATGATAATCACATGCAGTTTGGGGCAAGTCATAGTCAAGTCAGCACACTGACACACTGACAGCTGTTGTTGTCTGTTGGGCTGCAGTTTGCCATGTTATGATTTGATCTTATTTTAATGCTAAATGCAGTACCTGTGAGGGTTTCTGGATAATATTTGTCATTGTTTTGTGATGTTAATTGATTAATATGTACATGCATTTGCATAAAGCAGCATATTTGTCCACTCCCATGTTGATACGAGTATGAAATACTTGACAAATTTCCCTTTAAGGGACATTTTGAAGAGATAAAAAATGTGTGTTTAATTTGGGATTAAATATTTTAATCGATTGACAGCCCTAATATCATCATTTTTTTTTTTTAAATCTTAAATGCACACAAAAAATAAGGAAAACGTACACTGGTCCGTTGATAATGAGGGCCATCATCACGTTCATATCAGCGATGTACTCCTGCAGGTCTGGATACGGCAGGTCCAGCTCCGTGCTCCTGTTAGCAACATCAAAACTTTAGCAGGAAACTCTCTGCTGCCAACAAAAATGTGTGAACTGAGTCTAAAAACAGACATCCAACCACACGGAGGACTACGAGATAAAGCATGCCAGTGATTCATCATAAATATCTCACTTTTCCATAATGTTCCTCGTCGTGTACACATGCATGACACCATCCACCATCTTGCAGCCGTAACCCATGTCATGGGGCATGCTGGCAGGGTCCTGGTTCTCATAGGGGTGCGTTTCAGAAACAGTTGGGCGCCCTGTGGCATCTGAGAGGAGACAGAATGTCGCAGTGTGTCACGGTGGCTCTGAACGAGGTGGGAACGCACATGCAACTAAGGTCTGATTTTAACAGCCTGGTACGGGGGGGGTGACAGATGGATCGTGAAATCTGTGGGTGTGCCTGGTTATGTCTTAATGTGAGAGTACGGCACATGACACATGATGTATATTCCCATATTAAAAGGACCAGTGTGTCGGATTTAGGGGGATTTATTGGCAGAAATGGAATATAATATATATTATTAGTCTGCCATGTTGCACCGCCATGTTTCTACAGCAGCCCAGAACGGACAAACCAAACAGTTGCTCTTTCACGTTACCTGAAGGCCACCGTAGTTCTCCTACATGCTTAGAAAGGGAGGAGTGAGCGAAGGGGTGTTCACGTGGTTGCAATCTGCAACCTCACTGCTAGATGCCACTAAATCCTGCACACTGGTCCTTTAACAGAGGATGACTTAGTTTCAACACTTTATCGATGCGTGTGTAATGCAAAGAGGGAACCACAATTAATAGTGGAAAGGTAAACAACAGCAAGGAATTTTAGGAATGACAGACAGAATAGAACAACCACTACCTATGGAAATAATAATAACAATAACAATGAAAGACAGAGATGATAATAATGATGATGATGATGATGATGATAAAATCATTATATACCGCTAAATAAATAAAATAAAATAATAAATAAATATTAAAAAAGTAAGTTACATTAAATAAATAAACCCAACTGACCATAAAGACACTGTGATGATGATGATGATGATGATAATAATAATAATACAAATAAAATTATATACATTTAAATAAATAAAATAAAATAATAAATAAATAAATAACTTTGAATAACTAGATTAAAAAAAGTAAATACAAAAAATAATAAATTAATTTAATTTTAATTAAATATTTTTTTTAATTAAAAAAATAAATAAAATTAAAATTAAAATTAAAATAAAAAATAAAAAATAAAAAATAAAAAATAAAAAATAAAAAAATAAAAAATAAAAAATAAACCCAACTGACCATAAAGACACTGCAAAATCACCCAAATTGACATACATCTGTGATAAATTCCAAAAGTCCAGGCACCTCTTGCCACCTCTAATAATGAGTCTGTCGACTGTAACATAAGATTATTAATTATTTTTTGAGTAATAGGAATGGAGTAATCAGGATTAGAGCTGCAAATAATCTATATTTTATTGTTAATTATTATGTTGATCGTTATTTAGATTTATCGATTTTATTGTTGTTTTTGTCTACTAAAGCGATACCTTTTTTGTTTTTACCAGTTTTTCCTCATTCGCATCGAGGGTCTAAGGACTGGGGGATGTCTTATACAGAACACTTTGAGGCAAATTTTGTATTCCTGATTTACACTACACAACTAATATGATGTAATTATAATTTTTGTGTTCTAAAATGCCAGAAAGTCGTAAAAAAAAAAAGTTCCCATCACAAGGTCCCAGAGCCAAAAGTGACGTTTTCAAAATGTTCGACATCTCAGAAACCCCAAAATATTCAATTTACAATGATAGAAAACAAAGAAATGCAGCAAATGCTCAAACATGTTGAACCAGAAAATGATAAAATACTTTATCATAATTGTTGGAGAATAATTTTTTTATCAGCTAATCATTGACACCAGAAATCAGGGCCTCCAGTTTGTTGGATATGCATGAATGTTTTTAGGTGTACTGTATAAGAGGATATCAGTGTGCTGGCGTAGATCTGTGCATATGTATTTACATGCAGCGGCTGCAGTCTCAGGGATCTCCTCCTCATAGATATCTAAGTCCAGCGGTCTCTCGCTCAGCTCCTGCAGGTAGCGAGCGGTGGTCCTGCAGAAACTCTGCAGCGACAGGCCCATATACTTCTGTCTGATGAACAGAGCCTTCACCACACATTTAGCTGCATCCAACAGATCTGTGAAAGGAACCTTGATGGAAGAACAATAGAACAAAAAGGAAAGGGAAAAACAGAGAGAGGAGGTGTTATTTAATTGTGGAAAAACACCAAAGAAGACATTCTGTGCGAAGTGCTTCTACTATGAAATACTTCTACTTTCTTTTCGCTTCACTGGGACTCTGACTTACTCCACATTTCTCCTCTCCAGAAATAGCGACTCGCTGGTACTCTCTGGGTGGAGCCAGCTCTCCCTCCTGCAGGTCGGGAAATTGGCTCTGCTCCTTCATGTATCTAATAGATCAAAAAAACAAATTTATTTTTCTGTTCATCGCTTCACCTTCTGTAGCAACGGAGTCAATAACGTAGCTAAATATGCTATCTGATATGTTATCTGAGGCCACGTCTTCAGGTCGTCCTCCCGTCCCTCCACAGTAGAAGGCAGAGCTATGATCACATTATCCTGTTTGAGCTGTAATAGGTGGTTTTCACACATGTTTTACTAGATCCTTTAATACAATCGCTCTAGGAGAAAACGACACAATGCGCTGGAACTTGCCGGCCATAATTCACGCAAGGCATCATGGGGGCTAGGAATAAGGTGGATAGCCAGAGGAAACACTCACTCGAGATCTGTGGCGCTGTCAGTCTTCATGAACTCCTGTTTGGCTCGCAGGAGGATGTCGGGTTCAAACCTGAGCACAGAGAGGCTTTTAGGACCATCAGAGTCTGGATACATGTGTTCGTAATAACCGCCTTCCTCTCTCTCTTCACTTACTTGACATCCTGGCTGATCTGGCGCTCGAGGCGATGACGTCTCTCCTCCAGCTGTTCGATGGGGCTGTCCTCGGGAAATTCATAGGGGGCGCTGCGCATCTCGCTCTCCGCCAGAGTGCGGGAGAACAGCTCCTTCACGCAGACAGTAAACAACATTATACACATCTGGCCACAAGTCGCTTTAAAGTAAATCTTAATATTTTAGGTTAGCAATTCACAGAGGACTAACCTCAGCGATCTCCTTGTACTTCCCGTCCATGGATGTACGCAGGTCAATGGATTGCTTCAAGGCCACAGGGATCCCAGGCAAGGAATGCTGGGAAGTGAGGAGGTGGCGGGCACCACGGAGATCAGCTGGAGATAAAGACGAGGAGAAAGAACTCAAATGAGGAAACTATGCATGTTTGGAAGTACTGAAGAATGTCTCCCGTAGAACAATCCAAGCCTTATTGTGAGACTTAAAGGATCATTTTGGTATTTTTCAACCTCATGGATTCTATTTTCTCATGTTTCTGTGTCTAAGTGACTAATGGAGTCCAGTATTGAGGGAGAACGCTGCGGCCGTCACCCGCTAAATGAGCTGTAATGTAATTACAATAAAGAAGAAGTCATCCCTATGGACTGAGCTACTGCCGCCCCCAATTTAATCATTCGTTGTATTGCTCTATACTGGACCAATTTCAGAAATTGTTGTCCTCATTAGTCACTTAGACACAAAAACATGAGAAAATAGGGTCCAGGTTGAAAAATACTGAAGTTATTCTTTAAGAAGAACGGCACATTAAGGCCTCTGTATCTTCTAATTATATAATCAGACAAGTAACGCCTCAATTCATTAGCTCTAAAGACACTCACAGCAACTCATTTCAGCTCGTAAAGCTCATAAATCAGTTTTGATCACAACAGCTGGATCCTGTTAACGGTCAATGAGATTATCCACCGTGATAAAAATAGAATAAAACGTCTTCTCACTTTACTCGGCATGGAAAAAAAATGGGCTCGACATGAATATGAATCCCCTAAATCAGTTTGATGAGAGAACTCTGTCTTATTCACAGTGACCAAAACAGTCTGCAGAAGATTGTTGTTCCTCCGTCAGTCAGTGGAGGTCTGAGCTCAGCGGCTGTTTATGCCTCAAGACACAATGGACCATTCAGGTGGAGAGCCCATCAGCACATACACCGGCTTAAAACCCTCCATTGTTGCCATTTCAAGACTCAAGTTTTATACAGACCCAGTTGTCATGGAAAGGAAAGGAAAGCGAAAACGAAGGGGGGGATTGAAAAAAAAGACTTGGGACGAGGACGGCTGCTGAGTGGATGCTCGGAGACGAGGTTGTCAAGAGCGATGAGGAAAACAGATGTTAGAAACAAACAGTGAGGAGAGACAATGTCTTCACCGCTGTGTTTCCCCTCCCGGTGTATATTTAGCAGTCTGTCTGCAAAGATATTAATCTTTCCCTCGAAACTTTGCACCTGCCACTGAAATATTCATCATCCTGTTCAATATTTCATCCCGTGTGAAGCCAGAGTGTCATTGGATCTGTCAGTATTTTTAGACCATACACACAAGAAGGTCATACTGTAGGATACATGCAGTCTTTGTACTATTGTGTCCTGACTAAATAAAGAGTCTGATTTATTTAACACAGCATGTCTGAGTCTGCCTGCTCTACGGGGACAGTAAAGGAGACCAGAGAGGCCAATTAACTGGGCCGATTAGGACTCGACAAAAAGCTTCATTAGAAAGGTACAAAACCACTCGAGGAGGCTACGGAGAGAGAAGAGGTGATGGTGTAATCATTGGCCGGACCACAACTCACCACGTTGTTTATCACCTTCTGCTTAACACTGTCCAATCAACACATCCCACTCAACACGCTTTGCCTGCTCCACAAGGCAGCGACGTGAAAACATACACAAGTATCTCGGACTAAAATACTTCAGCGAACACGGAGGGAACACGCACAACTTCTTCTTCAGCGTATAAATATTCAAGTGGACTCACGCTTTGACCTTTAAAAGGCTGAATAGTCGATTGAGCTTTGAGTCTGAGTAAGTTCAAATCATACAAATGACAAAGGAATTTAATTGTCCGTCACTTCTACGGAAGTAGAAAAAAATGAGACAAAGAGTTACGTATGATTTAAAGCTGCAGCGGGTAGAAATGGAGCAAATCTGATTAAAAAAAAGTTATTTTTATAAAATACTTTATCCTGACGGTAGTGCATGAGACAGGTAATCTGAAAGAAATCATGTTCCTCTGTGTCCTGCAGTGCTCCTAACGGCATCTGCAAGATTTCACAGACCGGAGGAAAACAACCAATCAGAGCCGAGCTGGAGCCTTGCCGTCTCTGAGCAGCTGTCAATCACTCGTGAACTCCAATCAAACGGTCAAACTAGGCAGTGCCGATCAAATATGAATCAATATTCTGTTACTGTAATGCCTATTTCTCTCCTCAGATGTTTTTGTAGTGTACTGTTTAGCTGTAAAATGAGAAAGTTTGTGACCCGGGAGCGAGGAAAAACTGGCATGGTCATTTTCAAAGGGGTCCCCTTGACCTCTGACCTCAAGATATGTGAATGAATATGGATTCTCTGGGTACCCACGAGTCTCCCCTTTACAGACATGCTCCACTTCATGATAATCACATGCAGTTTTTTTGAATGCAGGATAAATCTATACATTTTCACCTATTCTAAAACGGTGTATTTTAATATTTCTGCATACTGGGGTCCCTAAACAGTCATGTGTGATGATGTTAGTCCCCATTGCAGCTATTTCACTAAGTGACTGTTTTTACTCCGATCTTATACATATTGTGGTGTGTCTTTATACTATGAGTTTTCCTAAAATTAAATGTGAAAGAAATCGCAATATATCACCTTGCTTGCAGTATCGCAATATCTTGACCTAACCCCTGTATCATATGTATTGTATCACCAGATTCTTGCCAATACACAGCTCTAGCTTGAATAAATAAAGATGAGAACACAACCGTCCCCCAGTCTCAGTCACAAAGTCAAGCCACAGATAGACGCTCCTCCGGTGATAGGAGGGTCTGTGTAGCCAGCTAAAGATGATATCTCTGCTGTCGGTTTGGGTGCATATCAATGTGTCGTGATAACAGCGGACACTGGCGTGGAGGGCAGGAAGGATGACCAGCGGCAAAGACACATCCGTACTGGGCCACAGCGAAGCCGAGCCTAGCCAAGCCTGCCGGGCCCGGAGCTAATCCCCTAATGGCTGCTATATTTGGATCAGTAGCATCTATGGTTACATAACAACTCATCCCCCCCTCACAGTTGGAGAGCAAAACCACTCAGAAATTAAAATCGGCCACGTTTCACTTGAGCATTTACCACATAATCTAGTTGGCAGAAGCTTCTATTGATCTGATAGCAGCAGGAGGAAAGCAGCACGAGGGCTTAATGCAACATGAGTTAAACAGATCGGAGGCGTCTAATACGACAACATGTTGAATCAAACACAATTCAACACACGGCCTCAAAATGAGGTCAAATAGTATCAGCTTGCTGAGGGACTTCCACTGCATCATGCATATTTCAGCAGCAATACAGAGTATAAGGAGCCCTTACTCCAGTCTAACTCAAAGCGGATGGTGTGTTGTGACAGGTCCTCGGGGATGAGATCTCAAGTGGAAAGTTATCCGAAGCCTACAGGCCATAGGGGAGCAAGAGGTCAGAGGTCAAGAGACATAGTGTGGAACTTCATACAGTCAGAACTGCTTTTTTTCCTCCTCGTCTTTGTCAGAAAACAAAAAATCCCTCAGAACACAGTAACATTTCAGCATATAAACATACATTCCTGAGTGAATATACTTTAACATCAAGAGATTCCCTTTCTTTTAGCCCCTCTTCTCGCTCCCCAGCATTGGACGCTTGATTGACTGCCACTAAAGACACAAGGCACCTGATTGGACGAATGCTTTCCCTTCGTGGGCTGCTGCTTCCAACTTTCAAAGTGGAACCAACATGGTGGCTCGCTTGGTAACTTTCTTCTCTTATATTATGAAAATAGCTCACCGAAATGTGTTTCTGAAAACATTTTATGCGAGAAATAATCCACGCAGTTGTTGAATCTGTCTGTATTTTGGATCGACAAGGCTTAGCTTAAAAGTTTTTCCGGAGTTTCCAGAGGTGGCGATTCGCGTCGGGCACCCCTGATTGCATAAAGTAGCCTAGACCTCAACTTTATGCAAATGAGGAGCCGGGCGACGTGGCGGTCCGTCTCTCTAATCGTGCCGCCACGCTACTAGAATGCATTGCACGGCTGCTAACATAGACAATGAATGGGAAGCGTGGAAAGGACAGAGCCCTGTGGACACGTACCTTCTGTGTTTTCTACCACCAGGCAGACCACCATCCATCATCAACCTCTGTCTACCTGCTTCCATTGACTATATACAGATTTGGTATTCAGCACCACAAGAAAAGAAATGCCGGTGACTCATAGCCTCTGTGGCGAATGTCTCACAGCGATAACAAATTCTTACTCACAGCTCACGTGTGTCAGTCGCTGCTGAGAAAGCAGGAATACCAACATAAACAAAGCAGCACTGGAGGGTTATTTTGGTAAGTGTTTAGTAGTAAGAGTGCTTTCACAAGCCAACATTTAGTCTGCTTTAATCAAACTCTGGTGCCGCTGGTTTGGGCGGTTGTGAACGCAGTAATTGTACTCTGGTGCGGACCAAAACAACCGTGACTAGACCGTTTGTGAGAGGTGGTCTCGGGTCATTTCCAAGCAAACCAAAATGCAGGGGATTATGGGCTGCCTGCGTGGCCATTTGTTGAGATGGACACAGGATAAGAATAATGACGTTTAGGGGTGTAACGATTCACATTACACCTACATCGATCTATCGATTTATATTCCTACGATCCAACTACATTGATAGGTACTCGGCAAGTTGTCCTTCATGGGGGACATACTGTATATATCGATATAAAATCGATTTGCAAGGTAAATAATCTATTGTATCGATACTAAGAATTTGCACCTTGTATTTAAGCATGACAAACGTTATATGGATGTATTTTTTAGCACTTTTAATAGTAAAGAAATGTTAAACGTTACTCCGGTTCATAAAACGGTCACTATATCCTGACAGCAGTCCATGAAACAGGTAATCTGAAAAAAAATCATGTTCCTCTGGTGTCCTCCGGTGCTCCTAACGGCATCTGCAAGATTTCACAGACCGGAGGAAAACAACCAATCAGAGCCGAGCTGGAGTCTGCCGTCTCTGAGCAGCTGTCAATCACTCGCCAACTCTGATCAAACGGTCAAACTAGGCAGCGCTGATCAAATATGAATCAATATTCTGTTACTGTAACGCCTATTTCTCTCCTCAAATGTTTTCAGAATCATCTTGTAGTGTACTCTTTAGCTGTAAAATTAGAAAGTTTGTGACCCGTCAGCCATGTAGAGATCAGTTGAGGAAATACCAAGCACCGCCCACCAGCCGGAGCACAGCTAATAGGAACGCTCTCTCTCTCTCTGAAATGACCTGTGATTTGATATTTTAAAGCCTGAAAACAGAGCCATGAGGAGGTGCAGAAGTCTAGTTTTCTCTCTCAGAACACTTGAGTTACAATATGCTGAAAGGTTATTATGGATTTTTTTGCCCAATGATGCCAAAAATATTCTTCCTACTGAAGCTTTAACTCCAGTGTTTCACAAGGAAATATGGCAGTCACACAATTCAGCACAACATAACAATTAAATCAGGCTGCTCACTATCACATAGGGTGTTAAAAGGACAAACACATGCAGCAAGATTTAACGACGCTCCTCTAAAGGATGCTGACTCCTCTCTCAATGTCTCTGCATCAAGCAGCTGACGTCTCTCGAGATGTGTAATCAAATCTTTGGTTTAGTCTCTGCAGCTGCATGAACACCACGTCTGCAGGCTGATGTTGCTATTCAAGTAGAAACTTCTTTCCTGTTTCCTTTGCTGCTCTCAGCCTTCTCACTTGAACCATAAAGACAAGAAATGCTAAAAATATAGAAGGCAGGATGCCCACTACTAGCCTTGAAAACAACCCTCTCCATCAGCTGCAGGTGTAGTCAGCACAGTTTATCGATCGGCTCGGCTTATTTGTGCACACAGTTGCACCTTTGTACCATCTCCAAAAGACATGAGAAAAGCTAGTTTGTGGGACAATCAATAGACACAAGGCACACTAAAAACAAAGACAGCACTGCTCAGGGCTACTACACAAAGCCGTCAAGGGACGGGCAGAGGAGAGTGGCAGTGAGTGTGAAAGAGGGAAAGGAGGAAGGGGAAGGGGGGAGGGTTAGAGGGGAGGAGAGGAGAGCGTTATTTGTGCTTTTTGCACAGGATGAGGGTAGTGGAGCGTACCTGCCTCCTCAGAGCCTGCGTTAACCAGCAGCTAGCAGAGACAGAGAGAGGGAGAGAGAGAGGCTGTCCTGGCGGGGAGATGGAGCATGCCAAACAGCAAAACGGCTCAGGATGGCGTCTGCTGTCCTTTCAAGATGGGTTAAACATGATGGAGATAAACAAGAAATATTCAAACACTCAAATGACAAAACTGACAACATAACGCTCCCACATAAACACACACTCACAGAGTCAAAGAGTGATCTCCTCTAATCTGTCCCTGTCATACATACAAAGAGCTGGTCCAGCAGATCCTTGAACTGCCCCCTCACATCCCAGTATGTGTGACCCCCCTCTGCTCTGTCTGCCTCCTGGTTCAGGCCAGCTGTCGCTTGCACTAGCTGCCTCTGGAGCTGATCCTCCTCATTTAAATGCCTCTGACATCTATCTGGAACGTACCACAGGAGGGAGAGGAGGCGGGGGGGGAGATGACGCACATCACCGGTGGATGTGGTTTCTCCTGCTGTGAGTTTCTCCAGCAGCACCCCCCCTGTCCTCTACTTCATCCTCTGCGCTGTGTTTTGCTGAAGGGACCATGTGTTCTGGATGTTTGTGTCGTATGTGTGTGTGTGTGAATAAATAAAATGGTGCTGGCTCAGCGGTGAGGTTTGAGATGTCATGGTCTTTTTTTCTTTTTTTTTGCCGGCTGAATAGCTCAGTCTGACGGAGATGATGTCTAATAAATGAAACCTTGCCTCCACGTCCTCTCACATGAATGAAATTAAAGGGCCAGCACGTTGTCCCCATTATGAGTTGCAGCAGTAATTTCTGGAACATATTTTCCCATGCTATAAAACACAGACCTGTGTGTCCGCTAAAACTGATGAAATGACACATTAACCCCCTGAGACCCACAATAGACCCGTTTTTGTCTTTTTTTTTTTAGGGGGTCTTTAAGAGGAGATAGCAGGTCAGCAGTAGATGTCACGTAGACGTGGTGTACATCATCTGAAAGCTGGGAACCTGGAGATTAATTTGTTCAGCACTGTGTGTCAAGTTGTTCCAGTCATAAATCAGAAATACACATGAATTAATTATTTAAAATAAATAGTGAAAGTGTATAAGGGTTTAGAACATTATGATAGAAGTATATGATGGTCATTCTCATGCTCTATTACGTCTCATAAGTTGCTGCAGCAATTCTTGGGTTGATACCATTTGTTACACAGATTTGGTGCTAAATTTAACCAATTTTTATCTATCGAGAATTGATCAAAATAATCAATAATCCCTCCAAAATACCACATTAAGACACCAAGACCTCAAGGAACACTATAGAAAAAGCCATGCTGTGATTTGGTATCAAAAACGTTTTGACATTTCTGCAAGAGTTGCATTTTTCGTCGATTGGATGGCGATCACTTCTGTTGTGTGAACTGCTCAGAAACCCCCTTATTGTCAATCTAGCTAGTAAAGCCATCCATCCTCTGAATGCTCTAGGTCTCTAGTTTATGGCTGTAAAGTTTCACGGGGCTGTGATTATCCTAGAGGTCACCACAGGTCATTTTATAAAGTGAGGTCAAGTTTAAAAAAAAAAAAATGGTCTCACTACAATGAAATGTCTCCTATAGGGACTAACATCATCACACATGAATACAGTTGAGCTCATTGGATCCCCAAGAGTCTCAGCTTTACAGTGATACCAATTTATGTAATTATAAGACTTTTTTTTTTTATAAGAAATATTCAAATACACCATTTCAGAATAGTTGAAAATAACACATTTATACTGCATGAAAAGAAACTGCATGTGATTATCATAAAGTGGGCATGTCTGTAAAGGGGAGACTCGTGGGTACCCATAGAACCCATTCTCATTCACATATCTGGAGGTCAGAGGTCAAGGGACCCCTTTGAAAATGGCCATGACAGTTTTTCCCTCGCTAAAAGTTAGCCCAACTTTGGAGCGTTATTTAGCCCTAAAGCTGAACCTACTAGAGGCGCTGAAAGACAGTAAAGTCAGTCGGGATCGCGGGTCTCAGAGGGTTAATAATTCAGTAAACTGATGCAATTTCACGACACAGGATGACAAATGTTTGTGAAATCCGCCGTTCTCTGCAGTCATATCTCTCCTCTTATTATACGTCTGCACTGAGAGTAAATTTGCTCTGGATAACAGCAACAGCCGCGTGCATTGCAAAAAATATCATGGAAAATATTTCAAGATTTTACTGGACTGCACTTTAATCTCTATAAACAGATCTGGAGAAAAATGTGACACAAAACGATGACACATTTATCCGACATTACTGACCTTTAATTAAGTCAAGACAGATTTGATCCCATCACTGGGTGTCTTTATTGTGCTTTTGTTTTTAGAAAGTGTCACAAAGCCTCAAAGACAAAACTATGTTGATTGAATCGGTTGTTAGCTATAAGACTTAATTCCATTAATTTGCAACCAATGAGTAAAAGAGGCTTTTAAGCTCAATCAACATTGGTCTGTATGAAGTGTTTGCGCTGCCTATCTTATCTTCTCTTGCTCAATACTGTCGAGAGTTCAACTCAAGTTGACTTAACTTAGCTGAATAAGAAGTCTTAAACCTTTTCTGACCCGAACACAGAATCTTATTTAAGCATTTCTGCTGTTTTCTTACACTTTTCTTACAAAGGATGAGCTCAGGTAACAGTCTATATATTTGTTATTGTTGTCTTTACCCAGTCTGTGGCCCTAAATAAGACAGCTAAATAATTTAGAGCACTGTAGTGCAGAAGTAAATGCCAATTTTCAGTGTGCGTATCAATATTTACAGCAGCAGGACTGTGTCTGTGGGATTGAGAAGGGTTAAACAATTTTGTAAAAATAGTTAATTGCAATTATTTTGACTGATATTGTAATTGCGATATGATTTGCGATATTAGAGGGAATGATATTTTTTTAAATCATTATTGTCTTTTTCATTGAAAAACATATTAAAATGATCATGTTCTGATTTTTGCAGTGATCTGAGATGTTTGTAGAATAGGATGTGTCGGCCCGGACGTCTCTGCAGCACCACAATATTTAATTTAAAATAGTATTTTAACTCACATTTCGCCTTTAACAAATATTGCGCCTCCTGCGATTTAAATACTGCAGTAGACTGTATTGTGATTTTAAAAAAATTGTGATTAATTGTGCAACAGGTGCAGTGGCATTTCCCCAATGACACATTATTTTTTGTCACTTTTTCGTGTCATAATGGCACTTTTCATGGCACTTTTTACATCACATTGTCACTTTTAATGTCATGATGTCACTTTCCATGGCACTTTTTACGACATGATGTCACTTTCCATGGCACTTTTTACGTCATAATGGCACTTTTAACGTCACATTGTCACTTTTAATGTCATGATGTCACTTTCCATGGCACCTTTTACGTCATAATGGCACTTTTATGGCACTTTTTATGTCATATTGTCACTTTTCATGTCATGATGTCACTTTTATGGCACTTCTTATGTCATATTGTCACTTTTCATGTCATGATGTCACTTTTATGTCATAATTAATTGACATAAATAATCAACATGATGTAATAAAAGTGCCATAAAAGTGATATTACAATGTAAAGAATTACATTATGCTGTTAAAAGTGCCAAAAAGTGAGTAAAAAAATGTTCATCCTTATAAAGGAACATGCCACCATACTGTAGGTTTTTAATAGTTTTTGGACAACAATAGAGCTCAATGAGTTGAGTTGCTGTCTTTTCATGAGATTTGTTGACAATAAGAAAAAATATAGAATATCGCCGGCTCGTCCTTTTAAGAATCATTTCTGAAGCGGTTTTCATCGTCTGTTATCGAAGCAAAAAAAATTGTTGTATTTTAGGACGCAGAGCATCCAAATCAGAGCCTCCATACAACTCCATACGGCTGGCCGATAATTCAATATGATAATTTATTACACGGCTGTGTTGAATACTCTATTGGTCAATCACGGCGTTCTGCGGTCTGTTATTTCTTTATAACAGACCGTTGCTATGGGCGCAGTTCTGGTGTTGGACTCTGGTGGACCGTTTTTGTGTCACATTATTGATTTCTTCAGTAAGTAGCCGTGTAATAAGCTGGATAATGTACAGCTAGCGGGTCATTGTTGTGAAATAAACCACGACAGGGCGATCCTGCACCTCGAGGCGCTTCCTTATCGTCTTTCAATGGAATCGTCGGGATGAAATCATATATTGAGATATCGTGATGCACAATTACATCGTCTGAATTGATAACAAGCAAATTATAACTCAAGTTTCTCAGAAAATCTGATCAAGCTCAGATAAATCAAATTATTGTCTCAATCTGATTACTCTGTCTTTGCATGTAAACATAGTGAGTGTGTAGCTGGAAATATTGATTTCTCTATAATTTCCCTTGAGACTGTTCTGTTCATTTTGTACTAAAGTTCTTAATTAAATGAGAAAATACTCAGTACTTTTCATTTGTCAAGTATTTAATTCACACAGGAGTATACAGTAATACCATGTGGTTATTTCATATAGATTATTTATTTATTGAATTACCAGAAAACCTGCTATATTGTGATTTATATCGTTATCGAGATTTGAAATGACCTAAATCTGGATAGAAGATTTTTGCCATGTCACCCAGCCCTAACTCCATATTATACATAGAGCCACAATACAAACCCACAAAAACCTCCTGACAGTCAGAACATCATATACAGCAGAATAAAACAAATTTTCTCCTCCTTTCAAATGTACGGAGACTAAAGCTGCTCCTAAAAAAAGCAGCACAACAGAGAATCAATCTGACTACAAGCAAATCACCGCTGTGCCTCTCAAGGTTCAATGATTGTGTTTCTTTTCAAGGCACTTCTAACAAAAGAAGCTTTCAAGAGACCTAATCAAACTGATGTGTGGCCTCAAGAAGAGAACAATAAACCAGATTGCTGTTCATTGATTCATCATCAGTGCAGCTGCATTTATTCAGACCAGGCTCCCTCTGATGGCCGAATGCTGCAGCACACACACAAATCAACACATCATGACGTCAAAGGACAAATTAAACTCTGCAGGATGGAGAAGCATTAATCTACCAAACTAAATTCATTAATATACAAGAAACAAAAGTCCTGCATTCAATGTCTGACTCAAGTAAAAGCGTAGCAGCAAGTAAAGGTACTCACTATGCTCACAGGTTTATATCATTATATTAACCTCTCAAGCCCTAGGGGTGGAAGGTGTTATTCGCCCTAGACAGACTTACCCAAAATAAATCAAGAATAGCTCCACAACTACCAGGTCTATATGCATGATCTTGGTCTCTATGGATAGGTACGACCTCAGAGATTTCACCCCCAGTGTCAGTAACATTATGACTGTTACTATGCCTGAGTAAATTGTGATGAACCAAAGGAAGAAATTTAATTTTTATCCTCACCTAAAATGTTTTCTAGATTAGACAGTGGATAACACCATTATAGCAATGATGCCATGCACAGAGATGCCACTGAATTCATTCAGCAACTCCTTGGATACCCAAAGTGTGCCAAATGGGTTTTCTACCTCTTGAAAGGGAATCTAGCTCTAAAATTCTACTGATATCCACTACAGGAGGCGATGTGCACACAATGGAGCCTTTGGCCATGACATTTACCCTGTGCATCATCACATTCTACCACTGTGCACAGTATAAAATCAATAAAAAAACAACTAAATTGTATAATTTTGACTCCAAATGGAGTCGTTTTATTATAATAATGAAATATGATCAAGTAAAACTTAGATAATAATAAATAAGATTAATAACAATGTAAATAAGATAACACAATTTATAAATATTATAAAGTAAAATATAATTTCTGGTAGTTGATTTTGTAACTAAAATATTGAAATCATTTCCATACAAACATTGTTTGGACAAAATATACTTGGAGTGTTGTTTTAGTCGCGTTAAGGCCTCGTCTTTTAGAAACTATTCAGAAAAAAAGACCACAGCATTTTATGAAGTTTTTAAAGGCAGTGTTTTAACACACAGCTCAGCAGAACCCGGCACAGACAAATATTTTGATACTCATTTAATCGGTTTGAGTAATTTTTAAAGAAAAATAAGTTAAAGATTCTCTGATTCCAGCTTCTTACATGTGTATATTTTCTTGTTTTCTTTACTCCTCTGTGACAGTAAACTGAATATCTTTGAGTTGTGGATAAAACGAGACATTTGAGGACGTCATCTTGGGCTTTTGGAAACACTGATCTGACATTTTTCACCATTTTCTGATATTTTATACCAAACTACTAATCGTTTAATTGAGAAAATAATCAACAGATTAACCGATGATGAAATTAATCGTTAGTTGCAGCCCTATCGACAAAACACTGCAATATTTCAGCCACTAGATATTTGCTTTAATTTCCCATTTATGTCTACAGCAGCGTGCACCGTACCTTTCAAAGAAGACTCTCCACAGGTCGATGTGTTGCAAACAGCAGCTGGTACCTCTATATCTACTATCACCACACCATTAAGTATGAGCAACAATACAATAAGAGGAGGTCCCACCCACAGGGCACAAGTCCATGAGACCTCTAACAGGCCAGATGTTGGTTCACATGAGCAGCGGAGACGGTACGCAGCGTGGATGCACACGAGGAGTGACTCACTAAAAAGGTTATCAGATGAAGGTGTGTTGGGGTGGGAGTCAATCATTATTAGTACAGATTGCGTTACTTTGTGGGGAGTGACGGGGCTTATCATTTAACCGACAGGGTCTTTCATCTGTAATTACTGTATTCATGACACAGACCCCTGACATGTGTGGACACATAACAATGACAAGGAGTGACACAGCCGAAGGAGGCGTGAACGAAGACGTGGGCGAAGTACAAAAGTCTATCATGAACTTCCTGTACTGATTATTCTGATTGTAGTAAACTGTAGTTATGTCACATTTTATGTTATTGTAGTATTGCTTTCCTGCAAAGGTGGAACGTAATCCTATACTTCCATTAAAGATTGTACTTTTGACCCCACTACATTTCTCTCTTACTTGTTACTTTGCATTTAAAATGCTGCTTACACATTAACGCATCAGTAATAATAATCTAATAATCTAATGTATGATAATATAACACTGGCAGGAGCCCTTCTGTTGCATAAGGAGTACTTTTGATACAATTTTTTTCTGATAAAACTTTATGTTTCTTTGACTTTGGATTTTAAATGCAGGACTTTTATAAGTATTTTTATACATTTACATTAAAGGGATAATTTGGGCGTTTTGAAGTGGAGTTGTATGAGGTACTTATCCATAGTCAGAGTATTACCTACAGTAGATGACGGTCGGTACGCCCCCAGCTTAGACAAACAGACAGAAGTTATCGGTCTGGAGTGGAGTGATGTACTGCTGTGGACGGGGCCGGCAGCAAAATATTTTAGCCACCTAAAAGAATCAGTATCAGTTTAAGTGTACGCTATATTTAGAATATTTTCTCCGCTTTATGTGGCCCTCAGAGAGCCCTTTCTGATGGCCATCTATGCTCTCGCTAAAGCCACCAGACTCCATTGAAAAAAACAGTAATTTTATTACAGGAGTTGCTGGTCTACCGCTGCCTCTATCGGTTAGTTTGTTTGTGTTATTGTGTGACTTTGGTTAGTTCGGATTCACCAAAGTCACACAACAACACAAACAAACTTGTCGATCGAGGCAGCGGTAGACCAGCAACTCCTGTAATAAAATTACTGTTTTTTTCAATGGAGTCTGGTGGCTTTGGTGGCAGCATAGGTGGATAAAACGGTTTCAGTTCCCATCAGAACGGGGCTCTCTGACGGCAAGGTAAAGCGGAGAAAATATTCGAAATATAGCGTACACTTAAACTGATACTGATTCTTTTAGGTGGCTAAAATACGTTTTGCTGCCGGCCACCGTCCACAGCAGTACATCGCTCTGCTCCTGTGTCGATACTCCTTCTTTGTTTCTCCAAACTGGTAGCGTGCCGACCGTCATCTACTGTAGGTAATACACTGACTATGTATAAGTACCTCATACAACCCCACTTCAAGACACCCAAACTATCCCTTTAAGTAAAGCATCTGTCCTGTTCTGTCCTCATATTTTACAAATATCAAGTATCAAAGAAACAACAAATATTTAATGTAGTTTTTTAAACTTCTATTTATCATGTATCTTGTGCTCTTGTGAGTAGTTTTAATGTCATTGACTTGACTTTACTCTGTAAAGTACTATAGCACTATATAATAAACTTATTATCATTATATTTTCCAAGAGAGAGTGTGTTTTTTGCTTTTGCTGAATGTAATAATGGCCGTTTATGTCATTTACTGTACAAAGCTGTCATCAGTAAGCAAAAATACTGCTGCATAACGTTCTTCTGGTTGCTGATTTAAGTGGTTCAACGAGTGTGAAACAGCAGGAGGCACCAAATAGGCTAACTGGTGAGTGGGTGGCGCTCTAATCTCAGAACTACCCTTTTCACAGCCAGATAGGTGATTCACACGCCGCCGTTCACTGCACAGTTCAAACCCATAATAATGTTCTAAATATGGACAACACTGCACCTCAGCTCTTCACACGATATCTGCACAAGAGAGCAACGGGTGGTCGGATAGACGTGGAACGGTATATTATGTGTATAGGGGGTCCCTAACCTTTAAAAGAAAGGTAAGATGTGAGTGCTTCAAACTCATTTAATGCTGATTAGATGCGCTGCAGCCCACGTCCACTCTGCTCTGCAGATTGATCGGCCCGTTAGATTGGATCGAAAGTTCAGGATCATTATGAAACAATCTAATAAGATGAAGCTCTTCCAGCTAAGTGTTGATTTAGACAACCGTTTGGCAGACGAGTGAAATGAAAGTGTGAGACGATAAATAATTTATGATCCTGTTATGAGCGACTGCAGCAGATTCAATAATAGCAATCACTTTATTAAGTGTTCATTAGGGATGCACTGATACCGATATCGGGCCGATACTGACTCAAATAGCTGGATTGATGACAATGGGGCCGATGTATTCAATTCAGTTCTATGTTTATATACTATATACATTATATACTGGGATTTGAATTCTTTAAAGTTTTGACCAATTTGTTGCTGCATTAAAAAGATTTACACCGGAATTATAATTCCTGTTAATTTTGAAGATTTTTTACTAAGTTGGTGTACGATTTATTATATTAATAATATATAACAGTAAATTTATATCTATGTATTTATTTGTTACATTTTGTTTTATTAAGTTAGGAAAGTAATGTTAAGGTCAAGCCTGATGTTGTCTTTCACATAAAACAAAATGAATGCGCGACAAAATTAATACGCGACGCAGGTAACACTCAACAAAAGTAACGCGCGACAAAAGTAACGGCGACAAAAGTAACGTGCAACGGAAGTAACGCTAAACAAAAGTAGTGTGCGACAAAAGTAGCGTTCCACCAAAAGTAACGCGCAAGAAAAGTAACGGCAACAAAAGTAACGGCAACAAAAGTAACGCGCAACGGAAGTAACGCTAAAAAAAAGTAGCGTGCGACAAAAGTAACGCGAAACGGAAGTAAACAGAAGTAACCCGCAACGGAAGTAACCCGCAACGGAAGTAATAAGCAACGTAAGTAATAAGCAACGGAAGTAATAAGCAACGGAAGTAATGCGCAACGGAAGTAACACGCAACGGAAGTAACGCTAAACAAAAGTAGCGTGCGACAAAAGTAACGCGAAACGGAAGTAAACGGAAGTAACCCGCAACGGAAGTAACGCGCTACAAAAGTAACGCGCTACAAAAGTAACACGTAACGCCCAACGAAAGTAACGCGTAACGAAAGGTACTGTAAATATTTCCATTTTATGCTACTATAAACTTTTATTTCACCACATCTGAAAGGGAAATATTGTAGTTTTTACTCCACTATGTTTATCTTAAATCTATAGTTACTAACTACTTTTTAGATATTTGTTTTAGAGCTACAGCGATTAGTCGATCGACATAAAATTAATAATCTATTTTGATAATCGACTAATCGTTTCAGTCATTTTTTAAGCAAAAATAACAGATATTTTCTGGTTCCAGCTTCTCAAATTAAAAATTAATAATTAAAAATATTTAACTTTTGGACTGTTGGTCAGAAAAAAAGATATCAATTGTCTTAGAAATGGTATTTAAATAGCTGGAATCAGCGAATTTTTAATTTTCTTAAAAATCGGTGCAAACCGATCATAATCAATTATCAGAATAGTTGACAACTAATCGATTAATCGTTGCAGCTGCAGTACTCATTAAGCATTTAAAGACTTGACACCGCCAATTATTCAAACAGTCCATCTAATACAATTAAATCATTTTATATCTGCAACCTGTTTTCACTGCACGTATTACTATTTACAGACTGTGCTGTATAATCTGCCCAAAACTACATTAGTGCCCTTTTGAAAAAACAAAAGACGATGAATCATCTACTGTAAATGTCGTCTTTGCCTACTCAGACGGTTCCCTGGATGCTTTAACAACATTAAATGTGAATGTTATCTTTATTTGCTTCTGCAGAGAATTTCTAAATCAAGCCCCCGGAGGCAGAATCTGTGCACATCTGTGTCCTCTATGTCTAAAAAAAAAACAGAAAAAGAAATCTGTCTCAAGAATACAAAAGCCAAGACCGCCTCTCATCATTCCAGAGACTGTTCACTCCTCCAGAGCAATTTCTGTAATAGCTCCTGTCAGCTATAAATGAGGGTAATCACACGGAGCATCCTGATTGGAGGGGCTGGTGAGTCACTCAGACATCCAGCTGTTTATATTGTCAGGGCCACAAATCAATCGCTCACCGCCTTCACAGTCGTCGTCCTAATGTCACAGCGTGTCGCCGCCAGTCAGACACATCCCCGACGTGACCTGGGTGATTTTTTTTTAAAGATACAGCATATTTTTAAGGCAACGTTTGTGTGTGGGTTATGTAATTCTAAAATAAATAAAAAAACATCTGCCAGTAGATGGAGATTATCTGCTTCATTTTCATTGACCTTAAAATGTTTCTCATTAAATTATACTAATATGAACTGAATGAACATTATGAGATGACGCTGAATGAACTGAGGGAGAGAGGTGTTTAAATGGCTGGCATTTCGTCATATGGTCACTCTTTGTGGTTTGGATGAAAGGCTGACCAGCGTGTGCATACATCAGAGTGGAGGCTAATCCTCTCATTCAGCAGGGGGATCAAGTCCTGAGGTACCAACCAACCTCCATACTCTCTCTCCAGGCCACATACGGCCATGTGGGCTAAATGAAAAACACCAAAATCACTGTAGTGAAGTCTTTCCATGGTGCGTTTTTCACCTTGCAACATGTTTAACAAGTCAAAAACTGATATTTTTGGACAGGTTATGCAATATTTCATCAACGTCAAAAATGGTTTCACACGGCATCAGCTGATCCTATTGCAAATTAACTTCTGGTTGATGCTAGAGAATATAAATATATATGCATGCTGTGACAAAAATAAGCCAGAGGATAAGCCAGCACACTGACAAGAAACTGCAGGGTACGAATGTCGAAATCCTCCAGCATCCTCTGCTACACCTCCCTAATCAACAGGTTTGCATTTCTCCAAACTACTCGCAGAGAAAAAAAGTATTGCACCCTGTGTCTTCGTCTTTCTTTCATTAATAAATCATCAGAAATCAAAGTATGGTGGTTCAAAAAGTCAGAATGCACAGTCCAGAGCCACAGTATACCTCAGGCTCATTTCATGTTACAGGACCAACACACACCCTCTCCATCCCCCATCCCCATGCTGTCTCCACTCACCTGTGCTGGCTGCATACTGCAGGCTGCCCCGCTTCCTGAAGGGGGAGATGGGCTTGTTCTTGGCCCCGGTGGTTGTGGCGGTGGCGGGGGTCCCTGAGGGCAGGTTGGAGGACATGATCCCAGGTTGTTGAGGTTCAGCTCGCGACTGGGATTGTGGAAAAGCAAGAGCTGAGTGAGTCAGAGGACGGAGCGTCGGAGAGCTGAGGACGGATAGAGAGAAGAGATGAAGCACAGATGCTGGGAGCTGGAGGGGGTTTGATTGCAGTCAGCGCATGTGTGAATGTGTGTATGTGTGTGTGTGTGTGTGTGTGTGTGTGTGTGTGTGTGTGTGTGTGTGTGTGTGTGTGTGTGTGTGTGTGTGTGTGTGCGTACGTGCCTGTGAGCAGGGATTTCCAGACTGGTTGGTCCAGCGTGGGGCTGTGGAGCATCCCTCTGCAGCGAAACAGACCACACCCCCCTCCGAAAGGCTCGCTGAGCTGCAGCGCTGATGATGGAGGCGGGAGAGAGGGGAGAGGGGCGGGATGGAGGGGCTCGGCATCCCCCCTGCCACGCAGATACACACACACACACACACACACACACACACACACACACACACACACACACAGACATACACAGACACACACAGACATACACAGACACACACAGACACACAGTGGGTAGAAAACACACACAGAGCAGCCTGCAGTTCTACTGTTGCCATGACAACCACAAAATCGTGGGCAAACCAATGGAGAGAAAAGTTGTAGTTAACAGTAGAATTGAGAGGAAAATTAAATGTGACAAAAATGTTTGCGAGCAACAGACTTATTATATAATAAAACAAATAATTATGCTAATAAAATATTAAAGCTGCAGTGGGTAGAAATGGAGATTTCACAGACTGGAGGAAAACAACCAATCAGAGCCGAACTGGATCCTTGCCGTCTCTGAGCAGCTGTCAATCACTCGCAAACTCCGATCAAACTGTCAAACTAGGCAGCGCTGATCAAATATGAATCAATATTCTGTTACTGTAATGCCTATTTCTCTCCTCAGATGTTTCCAGAAACATCTTGTAGTGTACCATTTAGCTGTAAAATGAGAACGATTGTGACCTGGCAACCATGTTGAGATCAGTTGAGAAAATACCAAGCACCGCCCACCAGCCGGAGCTCAGCCAATAGGAATGCTCTCTCTCTCTCTCTCTGAAATGACCTGTGATTGGTCAAAGTCTCCCGTCACTGGCTAGGTGTTTTAAAGCCTGAAAACAGAGCTATGAGGAAGTGCAGAAGTCTAGTTTTCTCTCAGAACACTTGAATTACAATATGCTGAAAGGTTATTATGGAGTTTTTTGCCCAATGATGCCAAAAACATTCGGCCTACTGTGGCTTTAAATCATTATAATCAAATCAAAGAACACAAACACCACACTAGATGTACTGCCGAAACAAATCTTAAGGTAAAAAAAAAGGAACATTTGCTGCAAAATTAAAGGACTCAAGTATTGTCAAGAAGAGTAATTAATGCAGGATGTGCAGAAATTAATTTATCATTCTAGAGAGACAGATGAGAGTCTAACATCTTTCCTCTCTACAGACTAAGAGCTCACTGAAAAAATATGACAGGATGACGGAAACCTCATGTCTATTCAATCCTGATATAATCACTCGAAACATCCACCTCCTGATTTAAAAACACAAAATATAACGTGAAAACCACAATGAGAAACTGGCAGAAAACTGATGGATAATGATGAAGTAAAAGACTGGCACCAGATCAGAGCATTGCAGCAGAGGAGCGTGCACTGTGGAGCCAGCGTCCTCTGGTGGTGTTTATGGGGAAGTGGTGAAACAGACTGCAGCACAACATCATACTGCAGTCTGGAGTGTGAGATGAGCTGCTCAGTGATTAAAATGGAAGGACACGTTTACATCACCAAGCACCAATTCAAATTAGAGACCTTGAAAGGATCACATGGTATATAACCTCTGAATTATACTTAATTGCAGGAATGAATTATGGTGTGTGTAAAACAGATCACAGTGTTATATTCATGATGCTCAGCACAAATGATCCCTTGTTATGCAGAAGGAAAGATGGTCTGTTTATATTTGGTTCAAGCCTAAATTATAAAGTATATCTCATAGAATATAAAACTACACTGTATATGCAGCTGAATTTAACCAGAAGTCAAAGATCTCTGTATTAGGGCCACATTGAGGGGGGAAAAAAACTGAGATTTGAGAATAAAGTCATAATATTATGAGAAAAAAACGTTGTAATATTACGGGAATAAAGTCAAAACTTTACGAGAAAAAAAGTAATTTCCTCCTCCACAAAAGAGTCAGTTTCCCCATCAGGTCCGTGTGGTTCTTTCTTCAGAATAAACGTAGTTTCTTGCACAATCTTTTCAAGGTCCTGATACTGATGATAATGTGGTGCTGATGTGACAAAAGATGAAGTATTTGGTTATTTGTGAAACTTAAACTAAAGTATAACTTTACAAGATGCTCCACGTGACTCATTTTCACACAGCTGCTCTATTTCCCCTCTAAAATAACACGTCAAATTACTACTTTATAATATTACGACTTTTTTTCTCGTAATATTATAACTTTATTCTCGGAATCTCAGATATATTATTTTCCTTCAATGTGGCCCTAATACTCCGTCGTACTGTGAGCACAGTCACACATATAGATAATTTACTGGTCTCCCTGAAGAGAAAGGGCAGTTGTTTGTTTTCGTTCAGTTCTCAACCCATCAAAGGAACACTTGATCTTTCAGTTTATCAGAAAAATTCACATTCAAAAATCACCAAATTTGGAGATGGATGGTTTTCACTGGACAGGAAGGGTATTCAAAAAACTGTATTCTGAAATGTAGCTATAGTAACTAAAGCTGTTGTGCAGCTGTGGGTCAGGAGCGGGCATTTTGAGGAGGAAGAAGAAGGAGGAAGAAGAAGAAGAAGGAGGAGGAAGAGGAAGAAGATGAAAACAGGAAGACAAATGAGAAGCACAGGACAGTCCATCATCACTAATCCTTTAAGGCGTTAGCATGTTCGTCATGCCTCAATCGGGTCTCGGACACACAGCCTCAGACACCAAGAGCAAGCCACTTCCCACTATGACTGAGGCCACCTCATGCCAGGTTGCATGTAAAGGCAGATTTCATTTCGAGTAATTAAGTTATTATATAAGAGTTATTAAGAGACAAAGAGAGAGAGAGAGAAAGAGAGAGAGGGATCCAGCTCCCACAAAGGACACTAGAGAGCTCTGAAGCCCCAAACATCACCGTACGGTCTTTTAATCCGTCACATCACAGAACATAAGCTCTGCCCAATATCCTCGCTTATAGAGAGGTAGGACTGTGGTGACATCATCCGTGACGTCAACCTTCAACTCCCAGATAGTCATCACTAAATTAAAGTCAAAATAAAATGGAATAATGAATTAATCGCATCATGCTCAATTAGTCGGCCTAATGATCAGATATGCTGACAGCAGCAGGTGGAGTTCAGCTTCAGTAGACTGATGCCAAACACAGCAGCTCATCTCATTAACAACAGGCAGTTTAATGAGCTGAGACTCTGGTTGGTTCAAATTATACAAACTGAGCAAGGACATGTAAACGTCTTTGTTTGGATTAGAAGACAGAATTGCAGTTTAGGAAACAGGCTTTCTATTGTGCAGCTTTTTTTCATCCAGATGGTTAAAAGAGTCTTTAAAGATTCTAGCATTACCTTCACAACAGTGTTTAGTGTTGCTAAACGACCTTCTGGGTTATTCAAAGACTGACAGGTATTTATCTTTGGGAAAATCCGATGCTTATTAGCACAAACTGTGGAAGCTCCATCATATCAGAGAACAACACTAACTAGATGATACAAGATGTCGAACTAAAAGGCCAAAACTGATCCAATATAGTGATGATGTACCAATCTAATGGTTATAAAAATGAAGACCATGTTCAGTGAGAGTGAATAGGACCAAAGTAGGGCTGTCAATTGATTCAAATATTTAATCACAATTAATCACATGATTGTCCATAGTTAATTGTGATTAATTGCAAATGAATAGCACATTTTTTATCTGTTCAAAATGTACCTTAAAGGAAGATTTGTCAAGTATTTAATACTCTTATCAACATGTGAGTGGGCAAATATGCTGCTTTATGCTTTAAAGGACGCAAGATTCAGATGGTGTTTCTGCTGTGCAGTTTTGAAACATTTTGCTGAATTTCTACGTTTTGCACAAAGCAACAGAAAAATAAATTCCATGCTAAAATAAAATTTCTTCCATGGTAAATTTTTTTGTTTCTTCATAATTTTTTTTTTTTGTATTTGCAATTTTTATCATCCCTCTTCTTGTTCTTATATTGTGAATTTTTCACTCAGAAATACTGAGAAAATTCCCTTAAACAAAAAATCCATTTCAGTAAGGAATAATGTACAGCGAGCCGGTCATTGTTGTGAAATAAACCTCGACAGGGCGATGCCGCATCCCGTCGCGACACATTTTATTTCACAAAATGACCAGCTAGCTGTACATTATCCCGCTTATTACACAGCCACTTACTTAAGAAATCAATAATTTGACACAAAAACGGTCCTCCAGAGTCCGACGTCAAAGCTGCGCCCATAGCAACGGTCTGTTATACATAGCAACGGTCTGTTATAAAGAAATAACCGACCGTAGAACGCCGTGATTGACCAATCAGAATCAAGTATTCAACAAAGCCCTGTAATAATGATGATGCATAATGCATAGTTAAACGTAAATCACAGAAAAATATATGAATAAGAATTCTCAAAATCTGCTTTTTCTGTTTGAATATGATGCGAGTTGATATATATATTTGGAAAATTTAAATAAAATCTTTAATAAATAAGTTGGTGTCATCCTTTATAATTCTACAGAGTTAACAGCAGCTATATGATGGATGTACAAGACGTTTTGCGTCAGAGGATTAACAGCGAGTATCACAACATCTCGCTACAGTACGGTGTCTCCAAGCTTCCCCTCTGCGTCATCCGAGGGTGCACACGTACTTATTTTTGTAGACTTGTGGAAAAGCTTGTAGAGTAAAAGCACATGAGCTCATCAGTGGGCGGGGACCGCCCGTAATGGAGTCTACAGAGGATTTACAAAGTGACATCAGCACACGTCACACACTCAGGAAAGTAAAGAAGATTCATCAAACAAAGTTACCTTTATGTCAGAGATCTTTGATTATCTATCTGCTCATTTATCTGCCTATACTTGGATGTTCATTCAAAGAGGCTCTGCAGTGCGACCTCACTACAGTCACAAGTTTAAGCAGGAGAATCAGCTCTTTCTTGTGTCTTCATGAGGTGTTTGAAGATGCATTAAAGGCTCACTGCGATCATAAAAAGCTGCATCCTTACTCATCCTTTTCTGCACCGTAATGTGAGCAGGATGTTGCTAAAAACACAAGTCCTACATGTTCAGTTTCCCTGTACCCACCACCACCCAAAAAGAGGACGTGTTAAGCCCCTGCCTCTCGGGTTGATCTGAAGCTCTGCGGGTAATCTTGTCAACAGATCAGAGACGCAGGGACTGATCACAAAGCGGGGCTGCGCCATCCACCTCCTAATGGGATTGGCCGCCATCGCTAGATGTGCTACTGCGATTAGCCTGCTTGGAAGCCTTCAGGGATTTAGACCTGAAACACCCTGCCCCGGGGCAATTAGCACTACATGCTTAGGGCCGAGTGGCGTGAGTTTAATGCTCGGTGGGTCAGCACAGAACTGGACTCTGACAAAGTGAGGTGGTATGAAGCGGGTTTTTTTTTTTTTTGATGCATTGATTTTTATGTTTGTGGGGCTGTTCAACAGATTATCTACGAAGTATATTTGATGCCTCTAAGTATTATAGAGATTTTATAAGGACGATCTTGGACTGTGAAATCGTCGTTTCTGTTTCACCTTCATTCACGTGTCACACTTTTTCTTCTTCAGAGGTCCCAGTCTGTCAATCCTTTAGCTCCCCGCTGAGCCTATTTTGACCCTGACGTCACTGACCTGGCTCTCCGACAGGTCAGTGACCTAAGTTCTCTTAAACGTGCTCCTCCTACAATAAACACACAGAGAAAGTTAGAGACGTGGGAACAATATATTTTACAAGAATTCCCATCTAGTTTAAGGTTGAGCTGTCGCGGCCTGCTTTTATTAGATTTTACTGGATTAAAAAAAAGGCTTTATGGGGTGATGTGCAGTTAAACAGCTGCAGCCTGATTAAAAGACGCTGCCCTACTGCTGATGTACTGCTGAACACAACAAACACATCTGCCTAATTTTAGCCATAATCACCACAACACATTGTACACAAAAAGAATGAGGACATCAATTAAGCTAATGAACGATTAGTAGATATTTCATGCTTGTAGTCACACAACACGCAAAAATGCTGTGGTGGTCTTTTTTTCTGAATAGTTTCTAAAAGACGAGGCCTTAACGCGACTAAAACAAAACTCCAAGTGTATTTTGTACAAACAATGTTTGTTTGGCAATGATTTCAATATTTTAGCACGAAAATTTGTATTCTTACTTTATAATATTTTTGACCATTTTTATATTGAATGTACATACTTGACTTTGGATTCTTTTTGTTATCTTATTTACATTGTTATTGATCTTATTTGTTATTATCTACTTGATCATATTTCATTATTATAATAAAACTACTGCATTTGGAGTCAAAATTATACAATTCTGTTGTTTTTATTGATTTTATACTGTGCACAATGGTAGAATGTGATGTTGCACAGGGTAAATCTCATGGCTAAAAGCTCCATTGTGGTCACATCGCCTCCTGTAGTGGATATCAGTAGTATTTTATAGCCAGATTCCCTTCAAGAGGTAGAAAACCCATTTGGCACACTTTGGGTATCCAAGTGGCCAAATGGAGAGTCCTCCTGGTCCTATCCTTACTTAAACCTTTGTAGAATCTATGTGCTTTGTGTTATTTATATCTGCTTTGGCACAGTTGTAGTGAAGGAGTTTCTGAATGAATTCAGTGGCATCTCTGTGCATGGTATCATTGCTATAATGGTGTTATCCACTGTCTAATCTAGAAAACATTTTAAGGCGAGGATAAAAATTTAATTTCTTCCTTTGGTTCATCACAATTTACTCAGGCAGAGTAACAGTCACAATGTTACTCACACTGGGGGTGAATTCTCTGAGGTCTTACCTATCCATAGAGACCAAGATCATGCATATAGACCTGGTAGTTGTGGAGCTATTCTTGATTTATTTTGGGTATGGCTGTCTAGGGCGAATAACACCTACAGATACCAGCACACTAGGGCTTAAAAAATATAAATTAAAAAAAAAAAAGTGTATGCTTTGATCACACCTCTAAAATGCAATGTAAAAATATGTAAATTAAAGGTAAAAGCAAGGGAAACACTTTGTAAACTGATGGTTTTCTTTGTTGGGAAAAACATATATTTCAGTAACAACCCGTCTTCTGCCTGAATTAATAACCTCAGATAGAGTATCTAAGTATAAGTCCTCTAACAGCCCTAAAGACCAGGCCAACTGACCTCCACCTATCAGTACCGCAGCGCTGACCTGCTTACAGATCAGCTGCTCCAAACAAGCTTACAGGACGTAACATCCCACATACGTACAGCTGTCTTAAAAACCTCTGCTCTGGATGACAGAAAACATGAATATTATTGAGATAGTTTCAGTTATGTTGGATGCAACTTATCCAACATATTTAGTAGGTTGTGTCATTGCCGAGACCCCTCCACTAAACCAAACAGCGCAGCGCAGTGACAGTTGTTTTATTTAGCAGGCACCGCACCACCGGGGATTTAAACGTCTTAACTATAAGAAGTTTATGAGAGGTTAATGCCTCGCTGCTTCGTCCATGTGACACTGAAGTCAAGAGTCCGACAGCGTGGATCAAAAGAGCAGCGTATATGCACACTGACCTCAAACCACACATTTATTTAAATGGACAACAGACATATATATTGCCTTTAATAGGCTATTTATTGTGTTTATTGTTTTTGTTTGATGGCTGTGTGGTACTGCTGACTGTACAACAAATTGCCCCTAGGGGATAATAAAGTTTTCCTTGACCTTGATCTGTGTCAGGTCTAAATGTTTAAAATTGTTACCACAACCATATACAATGTATATATATTAGGCTCTATGGTGACAGGAAATAGTGTGTACTGTTTTCCTGTTATACAGTTTGTACCATAGAAATGTATAGTATAGTGTACTTCCTCCGTATATATATACACTCATAGACTTTAATAGTTACACACATAAATGTATATGGACAAATCCAATCGATGACTGATGGGATCAATGACTCTCACTGAGCCCCAATGAGTGAGTTTATTTTCTCCTTTTGCTTTACATCATTCACTATTGCCCTTATTTCACTAATAGGATTGGCCGTCCAATCAGGAAGAGGCACCTCCTAAGTCCGGGGTTTAGGCAGAGGGAATTAAAGGGTGTATCTCTGGTGGCACAGAGCCGCTGAATGATTTGAACCTTGAGTTGGAGCCCATCTGACCGTCTCTAATCGAAAGAGGCCAAGAAGCCAAGAAAGCTCAGGCACCTCCCTCCCAATCCCCTTCCGCTCGGAAATCGCCTTTCAGCACGATTAGCGCTGCAACCAGATTCTCTCCTCTACAGCACACTGAGAACCGTCAAAATTTCCTACCTTGAGGATCTTGAGTTTGAGGAGGAGGAAGAAGAAATGGGTGCAGGAGCAAGCGCCGAGGACAAAAAGTCCAAGGAGTTGGAAAAGCAACTCCAACAAGATGCTGATAAGGACGCTAAAACGGTCAAGCTATTACTGCTTGGTAAGTGGACTTATGAACAGTTTTCCTTTGTTTTTGTCTCAGACTGCAGGTGATGCAACGTGCTCAGACTCACTTCACAAGACTTAAGACTTCAAAAGACTACAAATTCTAACTTTTAACTCTCCATCTCTGATTGAACAAGACTTTCGATGGAGGTGGAGGTTCAGGTCTGCAGAGTAGAGCAGGAGTCTTGCAGTCAGCCAACACTCAACAGGTGTAACTGATAAATAGGAAAATGCACAGCTAATATAACAGTTTTAGTCAACTTTCATTGAACCCTGAGAGGTAAACAATTGGTTCTAAATTTCAGAATGAGTTAATTTATATTACAGATCATTCACTTCATATATAATAATAATAATACTAATGTATTCATAAGTTAATGATGGATGCTTCACTCTGGATGAGACTCATTTGATGCATATTCTTCAAATCTTGGATGTGAGCCACCTGAGGTGCATTAAACTGCTCCGACACAGCTGTTCACTGTGGTATGCTCAGAGGATTTACAGGCTTCTCTTCTAGATAAAACCCTACATTAGTTTATTAGAAAGACGGGAGGACTGTTTAAGCTTGTGCAAAACTGAGAGGGCATTAGCAGGAGTAAAGCAGAGGCAGATAACGGAGATACGTTTGCAGGTATTACAGGGATTTTAGATGAAGCTCAAATACAGAAGATGTAAGAATTAAGAGAACAGATTTGAAACTAAACATTAGTAATAAGACTTTCATGTTAACTACTTATCATAGAAATACTGCAGAGACTTGAGCTTGTTCAGCTGTTCTTAAAGTTGTGTTTTTGTCATTATGGTGAGCTGTTTTAAATAATTTTGCAGAACTCAAAATGTCTCTACAGGCATGGAAGCATTTGAAACATTTTAAAAAACGATATTCATTCAATTTGAAAAAGCATAGTGGCAAAAATGTACTTTGACTTTTCACTTCTAATGGAAGGACGTTGGTGCTTAAAACCATCACAGCCTTTGGTCTAAATGAATCACGGCCCAGCAGCGATATGTCAATCCGATTAGCTATAACTGGTTTAGTGCAGATCCACTTGGTGGTGAGGTCTTTGTTGATCCCTCGACTCGCACAGAGAGAATAAAATGTTTTTTTTATGTTCGCACAACGTTTTAAAATACCAGTGAAACATTTTGATTGAAATCTAGGAAACAAAAAGGATTTAAAAAATATAGATTATTGCTATTTATATAGCACCAAATAAGGGTGAAAGAAAATATCGAAAATATTATATTTTGTGATACTGTATTGATTCTCAAAAACACTTGATTTTTAACGAATAGTTTACATGCAATGATTAACTCAGTCAATACTTTATTTAATTCACAAAGAGATGCACCCTCTTAGTGTTTATGTGATAAATACAACTGCAGATCCCACTTTTTTTTACTCATATTTCTTTTACTCATATTTTATGCATATGGAGGTGTCTTCTTTATGCAATTGACAGTTTTCCTAAAATTAGATTAAAAGAAATCGCAATATATTAAATCTTATAACCCCTGAATCATGATACGTATCGTATCGCCAGATTCTTGCCAACACACATCCTGTGAAAGAGTTGGATTTTGTGATACAGCAGATACAATAATGACAGCAGAGCATGGATCTCTGTGCTGTGATGGATGCTGGATGCTGGAAATAATCTGATGTATAAATGCTTTTAGTATTTAATATAACACCTAAAACTTTATGTCTCACAACATTGCATTATTCTTTCAGAGTGTAATCTGTGTGTCTGAACACATAATTCAGTTAGTTAATTAATAGTTAACATCTATTAGATACACAGAGGAGTTGTATCAGAGATCAGACAGGAAGAACTGAGTGGATAAAGACAAGAAGAAGAGCACCATCTTGTGGGCTCTGATGGACGTTGTGAAAGCAGCCAGAAAGAGCAGTTTTAATTTGAACTAAACATGTTTGTGGTTAGATCCTTCTGTGCAGGTGTGCTAAACAGAGACACAAACATCGGTGAAGATGTCTTAATAAACAAATAAATAGAAAGATAAAGCATGCCTCCTTTTATGGAGGACCACAAGAGTCACGTAAATAGTAATAAAGCATTTAATTGATTAATAACTAATTGTACAATAAAAATAGTAATAATATTACATTTGTTTACAAATCGAACTAAATTACAAAGTAATTCATTATTTGACATTTTAAGGGGCAATAAAAACAAGAATTATAAAAAAGAATTTACAAATGAAATATTAATCCATCAATAAATAGAAAAAACACCATAAAACAGTCATCATTTAAAAATACATTCATGAATTCATAAATAAATAATGGAATTTAAAAATATATTGTAAATCGCTTTTTTAATTTCAACTATTTATTGATGGATTAATATTGCATTTGTAAATTCTGCCCATTAAAATGTCAAATAATGAATTACTTTGTAATTTAGTCCATTTATTCATGTAATAAATACATTTGTAATTTTTCTATTAATGGATATTTTTATTCTACAATTAATTATTAATCAATTAAATGCTTTATTACTATTTATTATTTACTCTTGTGGTCCTCCATACCCTTTGACTCTATGAAATTTGATAAATTAGCTCTCAAGAACAACAAAAATGCTGCCCTTGATTGTTGCATAAACTAAGACGACTCAAATATTTTTCCTACAGTTTGTGTGTCATAACTGAAAAGAAAAAAGTCTGCAAAACCTGCACCATTTAATTTAGTTAATTAAATTAAAAATATCCTTCTATGGTTCTTCTGCAGGATAAACATGGACACAGATCTCAGGCAGGCAAACTCACTAATCTTCCTTTAAATCTCCTCTTAAGACTCACTTTTTAACTGATGGTGCATCGTAACTATTTATATGATTTTATCTTGTTTAGATCTTAAGTTCTGGATGTTAATTATTTTTATTGTAAAGCACTTTGCAACCTTGTTTTGAAAGGTGCTATATAAATAAAGTTAGTATTATTTAAAGAGCAGATTTAATGTCACTGCAAAGCCACATTCGCTAATGAGCTCGAGGTGAAAGAATGACTCACGGAGAGGATAATTAAATCATCACAGCTGATGAGAACCAGTCTCGATACAGTCACAGTGCCACCTTTACTACTTCATCACTTACTAATGACTGCTAGCGGGGGGGGAAACCCAACAGTTTCTCCCTGAGAAGGCTGGATGAGGCCACACGAGTGTCGAGCAGTAAGTCTGAGGATGGGGCTTAATAACGTGAATCCAGTGAGAGCAGGACTCTGTGATATGAGATAGTTGACAGTGTTTTGGCTGCAAGCTTGACTTAAATTGTACATAATTGCAACCGTCCACATTTTGCATTAATGTATGCACACGGTGCATCTCATCTCAGAGGGAACTGGAGCACGTTTCTCTTCCTGTCCTGTCTCGATTGCCTCGTTCAGTTTCAGTGTGATTTGCTAAAGCCAACACACTGGAGCTCAGTGTTACAGCATGAGGTGCCCAATGCACAAAAACCTGCTGATAATCTGACATGAAATGCTTATGGAAGACCAAACAGTACATTATAGCTCAGCAAGACAAAAAGATGATGTTGTTCCTGTTAGTGGAACCTTTAGGCAGCTTCATAATCGCCATCATCTCACAGACCAGCTGAAACAAACAGAAATAAATGCACTAGAAGCTGTCCCCTATACCAGTTTTTGGGCTTCGACGCTTCGGTGAGAAATATTCAAAGGTATTCGAAGCTTCGGGGCCGTGCCGCTGCCGCTGCCGCACTACTGTACACATACGCACCTCTACACATAATAAACAGCGATATCCGCCTGAGAATAACTAATAATAATTAATGTTGAATATGAATAATGTTGTGGGATTATTCCTTATTTCATGGGCTATTTTGTGATAAATACTTTATTATTACATACTTATATATATATAAAAAAATAATACAAAAAACTAAGCATCCGATTTGAAGGTCGATTACCATGGCAACGGTCGAAGTTTCGAAGCATTCGGGTCAGCTCTAGAATGTACACATTAAAACTGTCCTCAGACAACGCCGTCTCATTTCGCTTTTATCACCTGTAGTGGATATTGTTCGACACGTATATAGTTTGCCTGTTTACTCTGCCTACCGTGCATGCTATAGAGCATCTTTCTGTGCCTTTTTTTACTATTTATATTTGGCGAGGTAAATAGTTTTTACAGCAGGCTCATGTAAAGGTCTACTTTTGATTAATGGTGTAATACTGACACACATCAGACGGGGGATTTGTGAAACTGTTCAACACCAAAACAGTGGATTTTCTTGAATGGCACTGTCACGATTTCCATAAAGAGATGTTAGATGTTAATATCTACTTCCATTAGCTTCTCCAGCAGCAGGCTGCAGTATCAGAGATCAGACAGGAAGAACTGAGTGGATAAAGACAAGAAGGGCGCCACCTTGTGGGCTCTGATGGACGTTTGTGTAAGCAGCCAGAAAGAGCAGTTTTTATTTGAACTACACGTTTGTGGGTAGCTCCTTGTGTGAAGGTGTGCTAACTAGTGAGATAAACTTAAGAACTCCTTGCATACATCAAAACAGCTTTTGCAAGAGGACATACCAAAGAAACCTAAATATAGTAAGTTACTGGGAACTGAACTGTGATTTCCATAAAGAGATGTTACTTATAGGTTACTCTAGCATTACTCTTTAGAGTTGTACAAACCAAAAGTCATGTAATTTAGTTCCCATGTGATGAAGACAGACATCTGCAAACTTCAGAACAATCCTCCTGAACACTTTGGGTCAAATACTGCTCCTTTAAACCGACTCATGAAAGCACATTCTTTGGCTGTTTATGGCCGACAGTGTGTTTCTACTCGCTGGCATGTCAAAGAGAAACACAGCAGTTATGTGTGTTGTTTCTAACCTTTTTTTATTTTTTATTGTCTTATTCTCCCCAGGCGCTGGTGAGTCAGGGAAAAGCACCATCGTAAAACAAATGAAGTAAGTATTAAAAATAAGTGATGGAATTTGTTTTTCATGTCATCCTAAAAAAAAAGTCAGTCATTGGCAAAGCAATGCAAGTTTGTTTAATCTCATCGGTCAGGCGTGCAGCCAGCGGGCCAAAGCTCCCTCATCTCTGTCTGGTTCACTTGCAGCGAAGCCTTTTAACAAAAGGTCAACAGGTCAAACATCCGCTTACTCTGATTTGTCAGCACTTGCTTTGTGCAGCTAGTTACACTCAATGTGAGCCGAGTGAGGTCAGAAACACACCACAGGGTGGCGCCGTGAGCACCGCTGGACGTCCAGGGTGTTTCTATGAATTTTTTTTTTGACATGTGTGGAAATCCAAATCGAGCACATACAGTACGTCCTAGTACAGGACTATTCAATATATATTCTAGAGGGGACATTTACGTTCACTATCTGATCTGCAGAGCTTTGAATTTAAATTTGAAAACAATACAGCTCTTTAATCTTAGTAGATTATTGTTTTAATAAACAAAATGTCGCACTTAACATCTTTTTTATTCAGTTAAATTTCCTCTGCTTAAACATCCTGAGTTCAAACTTTTTAACAAAATAAGTATTTATGTGCTTAATGATGATCTTCTAATAATCAAACAATGTAAAGACCCATAACCTTGGTGTTATGTCAGCAGGTTATTTAAATAAAAACACATTGCTTTTAACAGTGTCAATAGCGTGAAAGGTATAACGCTGATTAATGGGAATAAATTTGAAATTATTTTTTAAATACTTTTTTTTTTCTTCGTATTTATAAATGATCAGCTCAGGGCAGGTTTGAGGTTATTAAAGGGCCGGATTCTGAACTAAAAACACTTCTTCCTGTGTACAGGATTCTGCATCAAGGTGGTTACACAAAAGCGGAACAGATGGAGTTCAGAGCGATCGTCTACGGCAACATCCTGCAGTCTGCTCTGGCTATCATCAGAGGCATGGAGATGCTCAGCATTGATTTCGGCTCGTCCGCTGCGCAGGTCTCGTATGACACTTGTACACCAGACACGATTAACTTGTAGAGTTCATTTTCACTGACATAAAAATGATCGTACTATAAATAGTTCAAAGTGCTGATGTATCTTTGTTCCGTGTGCATTAAAACCACAGGAGAATGCACAGAAGCTGCAGAACTTGTCAGACTCCATTGAAGAAGGCTCGATGCCTGCTGAGCTGTCTGACGTCATCATGAAGCTGTGGAAAGACACTGGCGTGCAGGCCGCCTTCGACAGAGCTGCTGAGTACCAACTGAACGACTCTGCTGGATAGTGAGTCCATATCTACTACTGGCATTGATACTAGGGTGATACTAGTGTTTTCCAAAGCCCAAGATGACGTCCTCAAATGTCTCGTTTTGTCCAAAGATATTCAGTTTACTGTCACAGAGGAGTAAAGAAACCAGAAAATATTCACATTTAAGAAGCTGTTATCAGAGAATTTTTGACTTTTTTCTTAAAAAAATAATTAAAAAAACAATTAATCGATTATCAAAATATTTGCCAATTAATTTAATAGTTGACAACTAATCGATTAATCGTTGCAGCTCAACTCTACAATCAAACAACTACTTCTTGTATTCAGTTTGCCGTTGCTTCACAAGCTGTGTATTGGCAAGAATCTGGCAATAAGTATCATGATACAGGGGTTACGATTCAATATATTAAGATATATTAAGATAAGATAAGATGAACCTTTATTAATCCCAAGATGGAAATTCATTCAATTGCGATTTTTAAAATTTAATTTTAGGAAAACTGTCATAGTATAAAGAAGACACCTCCATATCCATAAAATCTGAGTAAAAAAAAGCTGATTATGCAATCAGAACAGTGGGAACTACATTTGCATTTATCTCAGTCCCTGTGACATCCAACGTAACAGCACTACTTCTTGTACGATCTGAGTCACCCAGTCAATTATTTTCTCGATTAATCAATGAGTTGTTTGGTCTATAAAATGTCAGAAAATGGTGAAAAATGTCGATCAGTGTTTCCCAAAGCCCAAGATGACGTCCCTCAAATGTCTTGTTTTGTCCACAACTCAAATATATTCAGTTTACTGTCACAGAGGAGCAAAGAAACCAGAAAATATTCACATTTAAGAAGCTGGAATCTTATTTTTTCTTCTTAAAGAATTACTCAAAGCGATTAATCGAACGTGTATGAACATATGTGTATATTTATATGTCTCTATTGATAATATAATGAATCTAAGGTACACACTTTAATACAGCATCTAACCTAGTTGTTATATCTCTGCCCCCTTTTTTATTTTTATTTTATCAAAGTTTTTTCTATTTATTATTATTATTTATTTATTTATTATTATTTATTTATCTTGTTTTGTCTCTTTGTTCGTTTCTAAGCTCACTACTTAAAAGTTTGTTTATAAACTTTGTAAGTATGATTGCATATATGAAAAAAATCTAAAATAAAAAGTGATTAATCGGCAATTAATTCAATAGTTGACAACTAATCGATTAATCGTTGCAGCTGTAATTGATGACAGTACAGAGATACATGTAAAACTAAAGAGGCAGCTGGCTTAGTGTTTACAGATAAAGACGATTTCATATCTGTTTGTTCTGCCATCGTCAGCTACCTCAATGAAATGGACCGAATCAGCAAGCCAGACTACCTCCCCACTGAGCAGGACGTGCTGCGATCTCGAGTCAAAACAACTGGTATCATTGAAGAACAGTTCGCCTGCAAAGAGTTGTACTTCAGGTGAGTCACAAGGGGGCCCTAAACTGATCAAAGTCTGACACCACCAAAGGCTGATGCAGGCCCAATTCCAATCCGGTCCCTACAACCCTCCACTCTGTGACGGAGCGAACGCCACGCCATCACAGATTTTTCTCATGTCGTGCAGGCCTACCTGAATATAATATGAAATATCCATAAAATGTCACTTAGTCGGGGGTTGTCAGTTTACTCAAAGATAGAAAAGAGGTTGGGAGCCACTTCCTTACAGCACTGTGATATAATCCAGCACTGACTTTGTTGTCTGTGTGGTGAACAGGATGTTCGACGTGGGCGGCCAGAGGTCAGAGAGAAAGAAATGGATCCACTGTTTCGAGGGTGTGACCTGCATCATCTTCTGCGGAGCTCTCAGTGCATACGACATGGTGCTGGTAGAGGACGACGAAGTGGTGAGTTGAGAGTCCACCATCGTAAAGCGTAAAGAGACGACGCGTCCGCTACTCAAACTCAACCTAGGGCTGCTCAATTATGACAAAAATCACAATTATTTTGGTCAATATTGAGATCACTTTTATTCAACATGATTACACGCTGACTGATGTATACATCATGCATTTAGAAAGCACATCTTCTAGCCAACATTTTAAAGTTAAATGCATCAATCTGGTGCACTTTGAGAGCAAAATTGAAAGGCTTCTGTGAAGAACTTTGTGCTCTAGTAGAAAATGTAATCATAAACACATTGGTTGTATAGATATGAATTAGGGATGGGAAAAAAATCACCTATGTGTCACGATTTTTTAATTCATTTTTTAATGCCAGAATCAATATATTGAAATGTGATTGAACTGCACAGCCCCGACTCAACCCGTTCCTCTCTGACCTTTTCAGAACCGCATGCATGAGTCCCTCCATCTATTCAACAGTATCTGCAACCACAGATTCTTCGCACTGACCTCCATCGTGCTTTTCCTCAACAAGAAGGATCTCTTTGAAGAAAAGATCAAGAAAGTCCACCTGAGTATCTGCTTCCCAGACTACGATGGTAAGACCGACCGATACTGCTTTAATGGTTCGTGTGTTACACCCGCTGCATACTGAGCTATGATGTTGTAACAGTGAGAATAGAAGGCTACATGGACGGGGGAATGGTGAGATTACATTTGCCAGGCATGCAGTGAGAGTGGATCAGCTGCAGACAAGTCATCCTTCAGCTTTGATTAATATTGAACTCTAACAGGAGAATAAATAAATTTAGTAAATAGCATGAGAACGCAGACAAACACAACAGATTGAGATTCACTTGTGACCAAAACTGACAAAATGATAAAAAGAAGACTAAATTCAATCAGGTGGGTTTTGTCTGCAATGAGGTCACTAAATCTCTTGGGATTCTGAGAAAAATAAGAGGTTTTGTACACAACACGTCTGTTAACATTATATTATAGTTGAATTTATCCAGTAACACAAATTTCATGGTAATGAGGTGATAATTAGCAAGTAACCTATTTGAAATGTCTTTGTAATTAATGCCAAATCACCCCAATAATTACCTCAAAATCTATCGAAAAATTACTTTATTAAAAACATTATTTATAATTATACGCTAAAATAGCATATAATGGTTAAAATAGGGCACTTTTGAGCTTTTTAAGACATTTCAAATAAGTTATTTGTTAATAAATTAAATGTATTATTATATTATTAAATGTATTAAATAAATTATCGGCTATTGGGAAATAGCAGAATATAATTATTAAATAATGTTTATAATAAAGTCATTTTGAGGTAAATATTGGGGTAATTTGGCAGTAATTCCAAAGACGTTTCAAATAGGTTACTTGCTATTTATCACCTAATTACCATGAAATTTGCGGACCTTTTAAAATGAAGTGTTACCATGGATACCTCTGTTACATTGTCTATGTATAAAAAGAGACTTAGAAATGCTGACAAAATCATTTGATTTGGGGAAAAAATATCACTCTTAGAAACTGAAAATATGGCAATTACTTTTTACCTTTACTCCTACACTTAACACTATTATTTTATTTTTTTTAAATATACTGGTGATTTTTGTCATGGTAATATTTTTACCTATTGCATGTCCTTTGGGTGTGGTTTTTATATATAAGCCATTATAGGTTTCTATCACACCCTCACACGTATTTTACATTCTTTTCATGTGAATTGCATTTTACTGTCTTTTTATTTTATATGTGTGAAACAAATAAACATAAACAATAAACATAAGAAAAAGTAATGAATCTTGAGATTATAGCTGCAGACAGTAAGAGCCTCAGCGTTGCTCCCTAAATTAAATTATGTGATGAAATTATATTAAACTTACGTCATGTCAGCTGACCGACACAATGATGTAAGGATCAGAGTACTTGTTTGTTTTTTTTACAACAAAACTCTCATAAATCCGCTCCCTTCGTTTCTTTTAGGCTCCAACACGTACGAAGACGCCAGCAGCTACATCAAGACGCAGTTCATGGACCTGAACATGAAGAAGGGCGTGAAAGAAATCTACTCCCACTTGACCTGTGCCACAGACACAAGGAACGTCGAGATTGTGTTCAACGCTGTGACGGACATCATCATCAAAGAAAACCTTAAAAGCTGCGGTCTCTTCTAAGCAGCTGCGGATAGAAAAGAGGTGTGTGGTGACCACACCACATCACTCCCGGGGACTTTGTTGATACACAGTAATAGGGTCCAGATGAGGCAGACCCCAGACAATTCAATTTAACCCTCGTACAGCGAATCGTATCAGGCAATCCGGTGTTGCCAGGCAACAACTTCTGACCATTACGTGAGCCGACACAAACACAAACCACACAGTTTAGACCCTTCCTCTGGGACCGCTGAGGATGAGGAAGATAATGAGGACCACAATCCCTGTAGTGATTATTTGTGATTAAAACCAGTAAAGCTGAAGAGGAAGTTAACTTTTCATGTCACATTGAACCTGAAGATTATGAAGCTATGAATGCAGAAAACATGTTTACCTTTAAAAGACAGCAGCAAAAGATTTTACCCATGATTTAAAGGGGACATATCGTGCTCATTTTTAGGTTTATGCTTGTTATTTTGGGTTTCTACTAGAACACGTTTACATGCTTTAATGTTCAAAAAACACATTATTTTCCTCATACTGTCTGTCTGAATATACCTGTATTCACCTTCTGTCTGAAACGCTCCGTTTTAGCGCCTGTCTCTTTAAGACCCCCTCCTGAAAAAGCCCAGTCTGCTCTGATTGGCTTGCGAGAAAAACATGGTGCACCTTTGCAAAGATTACTTGCATACTTTTGTTTTTACTTTTAGTGCGTACTGCAGCTGCCCTTACAAAGTACATCCTGTAGCATGCAGTATGCATACAGTTGGGACTAGGGATGTTAATAATTAACCGTTTAACCGACATTAAGAATTTTAACCGATTAATACAATCGGTTAAACGGTAAACTTGTCACTAAAAGGAGAAAAGCTGGTAAACTTTAAGTGAGTCTGAGCCAGAGTTGACACAGGAAGTTGGCTCTGGTCTTGAGGAGTTGTAGCATTTACTCACCGACAAATAAACTGTACACACATTTCTACAGCTACGTTCACAGCTATAACACCACCGCCAACCGCACACAGACGGTCTGTCGGACACTCGTTAACATTACGCCGCGCTGTAAGATCGTATGTGTGTGACAACGGCGAGCACGAAGCCACCAGCAACTCTACATCTCCGAACGTAGCACGCACTAAAAGTAAAAAGAAAATATGAGATTTGGAACGTAGCCGTAGTTCTCAATCTATGGCTGGACGATATACTCTAATGAGCCTGCATGTGACATAGTAAGGGGAGACAAATCCGAATGGCTCGCTGAATCACATGTTTTCTGATCTCAGCAGCCCACAAAAAAACTGACTGGGTTGTCTTATTTTACAGTTAGTGGGTTGGTAGGCACTCCAGATACCCACATGTATGTGCACAAGCACTGAAAAAGTGAGTTTTTCATGATATGTCCCCTTTAAGGTGATTTCAACATGTTTGAGATTAATTTTTTCTTTTGTATTTTTCTTTGCAGAACTTCCTTTCCTACCTTAACCCCTCACATATTGGTATTAACTGAGAAGTGTACTGTTGGAGCACAGAGGATCCTCAGGTTGTCGTGTTCACGCCATTGCTGCTTCCAAGCCAAGTCCCGGTCCTTGACTGACACATCATCGTCTCCAACAGTACATTCCTGCAACACAATGCACACCCAGCTGGGTTGAAACAAACCATCGAGTCACCATGTTGTTGTTGTTGTGGACATACAACTTTCCACAAGGTTTTCTAAAGTACAGCATTTGTCTCACGCCAGAAGCTGCTGGTTTGAAGGTATGAAGATGAAATAGTTGCTCATTCGATCCTCGTCGCTCCCTTCCGACTACTATGTTGTGAGTTATATTTAATATTAAAACCAAGCTCTGTAAAAAATAAATTAAAAAAATAATAAAATCGGGGGAAAATATTAATATTTTGAATAGCAACATTGCAACCTTGTTTTTGTTTTTGAGTACAGTAGTGTCTGTGGTCTTGATATTTAAACTGTAAAAAGTTGCTGAGCAAATATCTCAGATATTCCCAGTGCTTGCAGTGTACCCAGATTACAAACCAAATTGTTCATGTATCTAATCTAAATAGTGTTAATGTATTCAATTCATTTAACAATTTAATGTGATGAATACATTTCAGAAGGTCAAACATGGTAGAGAAACTTTGTACATAAGAATAGGTAATTCAATATATTTTGAAAGATAAATCTAAGAGAGAGTGAAACACTAGATGGATGATGCTTTATTATGAAAAGGGAATGAAAATCTACTGAGTTTGTCCTTTCTTATGAAATGTAGAGGCATGAAATAAAGATGCATTAACTTCACTCGTGTCTCGGGTTTCTTTGCCGCAGCATCACACCGTCAGTCACTGAATAATGTATACGGAATTAGAGAAACAGAGCCGTCAACACCGAAGGAAAGCCTCAGGCTGATACTTGTTGGGGGACAATGCCGCTGTTATACGAGTTTTCTAGTCAGTCGAAATGGCAGCGTGTGGAAGTTCATTAACAATAAACCTATTGAGAGAGCAAAAACAAATTAAAGCGGTAATTAATCTGCGCGTTGAGATTTACTGTAAGATTGTGCAGGGACAGATTCATGAGATTTGACGGCGAGTGAGAGCAAAACTGAGAGTGTATTCAGAGTGTGGAGCTGAGAAGAGCAACTACTGTACATCTTTAGATTTGAGTGAGCTTCTTGTGCTCCCGTATGTACTTTATATTTCATTCAAACTCCGGGGCGAAGTTGTGCAACATTCATTCTATCTGTCAAGTGTGTCCCAGTGTGGTTCATTAGTATTTCAACAGTAAAAATATGTTGTATTACCCTTACAGGAAGACATGGACATGCACTGCTGAGGCCTTTCAGCCAGAAATTACATATTGTCAAGCACAGAGTATAGACCTTAAAGGATGAGTGTGATGATATTTTATATGTTTCTTATTAACAAATCACATGAAAAGACCAAAACCATCAATTATTTCATCCAATGATTATTCCTCTGAGCCATAGACCTCCATAGTTATCTAAAAACTATTAAAAACACATCAATGAGCCACTGTAGTTTATTTTTGATTCAATCCCACAAAGGGTTCCCACCTTTTTTTCTAGATCATTTTCCAGGACATTTTCAGTGATGATCTAGCTGGAATGACAGACAGGGATAGCGCCATACACTAATATATTCCTCTCTGCGGAAGACTGATTTAAAAGACGTGCCGTCTATGGCTATAACTTATCTATGAAATCATCTCTTACCTGCTGAGAAATGCCGCATCAACTTAGGCAACTGAACCAAACATGCTAACCGATTTAAGAATATTCAACTGTTTAAAACAAGTTGGAAAGAAAACAATGCTATGTCGTCATCCAGCCTTCATGTGACATGATATGAGGGTGCGTTCACGGCGTTTCCACAACATTACGGAGAGCAATGACTGGAAAATTGGTCACCTGTTTTCCAGGTATTGTAGGATGCGTGGGAACCCTGCCTCATGCATCGTCCTGCAGCTATAAATACTCACTAGCACACCAAACATGTATTAATCCACAGCTGAAAATAGTCTTTAATAAAACATACTTTTTACTCCTGTTGGAGTAACATTTGCTCCTCGATGTTTGCGGAAATGTCTGAGCCTTTTTTAAGAATTAAACTATACATCTGTGACTTAAAGATTTACATCTCCAGTAGGGATTAAAGGGCTCGGGGCTGAGTGTCACAGACAGGGAGGGGAAGTCAGAACGTTTTGAGAGAAGCACTAAGACATTGGTTTTCATCTTTTTATGGGATTTGTTGAGAAAAAGAAAAAACTCAGAATAACGTCAGCCTCATCTTTTAAACTGAACATGCACAAATTGAGGATTTGGGGTTGTTGCTAGGGCACGATTTTGAAAAAATATCTAATTGCTTTTATTTAGACTGATATTCCATTATGATTTGCGATATTAGAGGGAATGATCATTTTTACATCATTGTTCTCATTTTCAATGAAAAACATATTCAAATGATTATGGTGTGATTTTTGCAGAGATTCTTATGTCTGTAAATTGCTGCAGAATGACATAATTTCATTTTAAATGGTATTTTTACCTTTACCAAATATTGCCCCTCCTGCGATTTGAAAGTTGCAGTCGACCATATGGCGATTTCGATAAAATTTCGAGTAATTGTGCAGCTGGTTGTTGCGCTTAAGAATCTGTCCCTTCACGCTCTCATGAGGGCTTGAAGATTGATTACAGTTTGAATCTATGTTGCGATGACTCTTGTCATTAATACATTTCCATGGAGGGTTGTACTACAGAGACAACAGGACAATGAGGACATGTTGGTGAGCTGTGTTGTGTGCAGAAGCTGGAACAAACTGAGCCCTCAGCTCAGGCATACAGATGTGTCTAAAGTCTAAAAATAGTGTTTCCAATTTGCATGACCTCCAACTCTGCATGGTTTAGGTGAGACTAGGTTGTTATGAATCTTCACAGTGGATAACAGATTGGTGATGCCTGTGGGAAGATTTTGGTGTTGGTTTTAAAATGGAAGGAAGGGAAGACAACTTTGTGCCATCATTTAATGATGTTAAAATGAACCAATACAACTGCAGCAATGTACAGGAAGCTTGACTTGAACCTTCAGAAACGTTTTCTACCAGCATTTTTCCATGCAGGAAGTGACTGATCTGCATACTTGCCAACCCTCCAGATTTTTCCCAGGAGACTCCTGTTTTTCATCGCCCTCTCCCGGTTTCCTCCCGGGGTCACAATTCTCACGTATTTCTCCCGATTTATGACAAATTTTCACAATTCTTTCCCCTTTTCGTTATCTTAGCCTGTTTCTGGAACTGTGTGTATAATCCCTACTGTTTCCACCTGGACAACAATAGAGCTACACCAACTGTCGTTTCCCAGCAGAAGAGAGCAGTCTATGCTCGCGACACAGCGCAGTTTGAGCTCATGTTTAAGCTGCGCGCGCCCACAGTTGGGCTTTGCTCGATGCAGCGAAAAACCGCCGTGGCGCTATGCAAGACGTTGGAAATAACAGGTTTTAGAGCGCAGTGGTGGCGATGTCACGTTTTGTCTGAAAGGACCTTCAGTGAGTGAGAGAAGGGGAAAGAATTGGAGAGAACTAAGAGAAAGAAATACTCAAGCAGGAGCATAGATAAATAAAAAACTATGAATATTAGTTTATGCCAGAGATTCACACGCCAGGTTCACACTACAAGGACGAATTATTCAGTTTTCTTTCCTGCGAGTTGAAGGTAAAATCAAAAGTTTAACATAAAAATGCTGCGGTGTACTTATTACTTTGTTATTTTCACTCTTTTAAAGTCACCGGAATGCAGGAAACAAAGTCTCTGAAACTCACATTTTTCTGGGGGAGGACTCCCACGCCCCCTGCTTTGGTTTTGAAATCCTCCCTTTCTTAAAGGTCTCAAGGTTGGCAAGTATGCTGGTCTGACCCAAACTGTTCCCACTGCAGTATTCTGTATAATACACTTCCTCAGTATTATGTGATGGCTGCAGCCAAAGAAAACAAATACAGCGTCTGGCTATTTCAAACTATCCCACTTTTTATCTGTAACGTGTTTATCGTCACTGATATCCACAGGATTAAAACATTACCTTGAAAAAGAGGATATTCTCTATTGACCTCCACTGAGTGAATAATATTAGTCATATTGGAAAAAAAAAACACACAGGGAAAAATCCCTTTACAAATCGATTTGCAGTGATGTGTCTCATGTATAAAAATATTGTTCAATACAATGTTGTCTAGTTTATAATTAACTATAGACAGCCGTGTTGCTACTGAGTTCATTACACTCTTACTAACTAATCCCAGACCCAGAAGGTTATATACATCAAAAACGCTCACACAAAACGCTTCTCCATACATAAGTTATTGCATTCACACATCCAAAAGTGGAAATACTATATCATTGCAACTCAAAAATTAAAATATAAGAAATGCAAATGTTCAATAAAAGTGATGTGATACAGACTTAAGCCAAGAGAAGATGCAACAGAAAAAAAAGGAACAGAATTTACATATCAGCTGTGAAATGCAGTGATGGATTTGATAGTCTGTTTTGGTCCTTGTACATGTGACAGGCAAACTATAGATGTGTCAGACATCAGAGGGGCTTTACCTGCCAGCCCCCGACTGATGCAAAGGTCTTAAATATGACATGACTCTCACAGTGATCATTTCACCAGCCTCCCCACCACTTATCACCTCCTCCCAGTGTGCTCTGCATCGTAACATCAATTAAGACAAAAGTAATCGTAGTATCAAGTCCCCCAAATTGTGGAATTTAAGTCCCGCATGCAGCGTGGCCACCAGCTCAGTCCTTATGAATAACACCTACTTTCCATTTCGAGCTCTGCAGACAAGACAAACCAGCCCAGAGGTCCTGATTCAGCTCCTGACACCTGCAAGGTAAAGAAAAAATCATCATTAATACCTATGGCTACAGGAAATAATGAATGAATAATGAATATGTTTATTCATTTATTTGTTTTTTTATTTTTTGCACAAATTAAGACTACACAAACACAACAAAAATGAATAATATACAGTGCAGAAAGATGCAAAAAACCCACTGGGCTTATTTGAAGCCTCCACATAAATAGTGTTACAAATTCACAATGTTATAGAGAACACAAGATTAATAGACAGAAAACACAAGATTAATATAAAGAAATATGAATATGCAATACCCCTAAACATGCACCTCTGAGACTCGTGGGCAAGAAGCATGCAGTTTTTTGACTGCAGTATAAAAGTGTTATTTTTGCCTTTAATATTTCTACATACTGGGGTCCCTAAACATATATTGGGTATCACTGTAAAGCTGAGATTGTTGTGGATCCAATGAGCCCAACTGTATTCATGTGTGATGATGTTAGTCCTCTTTGGAGCCATTTCATTGTAGTGAGACAATTTTTTAAACTTGACCTCCCTGTATAAAATGACCTGTGGTGACCTCTAGGATAATCACAGCCTCATGAAACTTTACAGCCACAAACTAGAGACCTAGAGCATTCAGAGGATTCCAGACAGAAGTGCTCGCCATCAATGTACAGTGAAATTATTGTACATTATATTATATTATACAGGGACCTCTCTACAAGTATTAACCTTAAACAAGGAAAATAAGCCAAAGCCATACTTGACAAACGTGAGTTTTAACAATTCCTTATGATAAATGGATTATTTTCTATCACATGTAAGCCTACGATACACACTCGTCTCCTGAGCGTCTAGCAGCGATTATAGCTGAACTATTGAGATTCTAAGTAACTGGAGACAAAACTTTATCTTTCTCCTCCAGTAGATTCAATTCAATTTAATTAAATGTATTTTTATATAGCGTCAAATCATAACATAAGTTATCTCGAGACGCTCTATATACAGAGCAGGACTTAGACCATACACCATAATATATATATAGATCATAAACCCTTTAATATAATAACGACTCATTGAAATCGGTTGAGAAATGTAGACGTTATAGCGCAAACGGCAGCTCCCCGTTCACTTGTATAGGGCATGGATGTATTAAAAGAACTGGATACAGCGTTGGAGGCGGGGCCCCGTTCATTCCTATGAGAGTTGTTTTCCGTCTGGAAAAGTACCCGGATCTTGGCGACTCATGGGCAACTGGGACATGACTCGGTCACGGGGTCCCAATATCACGCCCTCGTCACGGCTTGCGCGCCAGCCTCGGTCTGGGTCTCACTCACATGAACAGAGGAAGGGAAATAACTCTGGATTGAGCTATTAGTGCATTTTACAACTTTAAAAACTTAATTTTTTTAAATAAGAGCTATTAGAGTGTTCGTACTGGGAAGTTGATTCACCTCAAAATATTATCCGCTGAGTTACAGATGTCTCTTTCCCAATGTAAGTGTAACAGACTCTCCTACACTTGTTAATGGGTTAAACTGTATTTTGGCGAAGAATATGTTTTGGTCCTTTTCTGTTGCCGTAGGGCAGGAAGCCGAGGGGGGGAGCTTCCGCTACGGGTCGGTTGTTGTATTACAGGAGAATTGAATAAAGCTGGCGGCCGTTGCTGCTCACTGCTCATTCACCACGGCGTTTGTTATTTTTATATTATATCAGTTAGACGAACCTAAGGCACACGGCTACATAAGTCATTGGGAAAAAGTCTTTTTGGGCCCAACAGCATCACGTGACGGACACAGAAGTCCGGATCGTCGACCAGTGCTCTTCCTGGAGGCTTGGTACAGAGTTACAGGCCAGCCTTGCCCGGTCCATAATGGCGCCCACGTTGACGTATCACAGCAACAGGATGTGATTACCATGGTAACAGACGCACATGTAGCTGCTAGCATGTTTGGTGTTCTAGCACGTCAGCTTGTTAGCATTTTTATATCCACACACAAATATCTTCCTCTTAACGTCTCTCGTCTCAAATTTAACTTAACTTAACTAAAGTTTATTTATATTTATAGCCCGTTTTCTGTCACAACAATACCAAACTCTGTTATATAGCTACCTGTAGTAGCACTTTTGACACCGTTTTCTTCGTGTTAATTAATTAGCTTTATGTAGTTATGACAATCTTTAATGTGAGTTCATACAGTTCTTTACATTACCATTATTACTGCTGTAGTCTGCTGACATCCTCACACACCATGAAACACGTGTTACTGTTTCTGTTTCTGTCAGCTAGTAGCTGAAGGCTCGCTGGTTTATGGGTGATACCAAGTGGCCTTCACAACACGGGGGTGTTTGGAATGGACCACTTGTGTTTTATTTAACCTCTTAAACTCTAGGGTGCTGGAAGGTGTGGTTCGCACTAGTGCAGGGGTCAGCAACCTGCGGCTCAGGAGCCACATGGCTCTTTAGCTCCTCTCCAGTGGCTCCCTGTGGACTTTTATAAAAATTTGTGGAAATGAATAACTGTTTTTTTTTTTTACATTTTCATTTATATTTATCATTTTTGTAGGTCTATAGTACGTATTAGGGCCCCATTGAGGAAAAATAAATAAATCTGAGATTTCGAGGATAAAGTCGTAATATTATAAAGTAGTAATTTTAGGTGTTATTTAATTTTTTTCTCGGAAAGTTATGACTTTATTTTCGTAATATTACGACTTTGTTTCTCATTAAGTTATGACTTTATTCTCGTAATATTACGACTTTTTTCTCGTAAAGTTATGACTTTTTTTCTCATTAAGTTATGACTTTATTCTCGTAATATTACGACTTTTTTCTCGTAAAGTTATGACTTTATTCACATTATATTACGACTTTTTTCTCGTAAAGTTATGACTTTATTATCGTAATATTAAGACGTTTTTTCTCGTAATGTTACTACTTTATTCTCGTTATATTACAACTTTTATTCTTGTAATATTACGACTTTTTTTCTCATTAAGTTATGACTTTATTCACATTATATTACGACTTTTTTCTCGTAAAGTTATGACTTTATTATCGTAATATTAAGAAGTTTTTTCTCGTAAAGTTATGACTTTATTCTCGTTATATTACAACTTTTATTCTCGTAATATTATGACTTTTTTCCTGGAAATCTCAGATGCTTTTCCCTGAATGTGGCCCTAATACTCTGTAGTACATTGTCTCTTTGGCCCTCACTGCATTAGACTTATATACTATATACTTAGACTATAAACTGTGTTACCTTCACCACAATGCTCAAATGTTTTGCGGCTCAAGACAGAATTTCTATTTTTTTCTTCTTTTTTTTTGCCTAAAATGGCTCTTTTGATAGTGAAGGTTGCAGACCCCTAGTCTAGTCAGACATACCCAAAATAAATTGAGCATACCTGCTACAGGTACATTTCATATATTCCTGGAAACAGTAAAGCCATACCATTCCAGCAAACCCTGATTGGTGTTTATGGGACAATCCCAGCCAAAGCTACCTGGAAGTAAATTAATACAATCATCATATTTGATATTTCCTCTTATTGTACTTCTGCGTTTTATAGTACTGTATTTCCTCAATGCATCAATATATTCACATTCTGTTTCTTCAAACATGTAGAGGAACAACCTGCTCACTATCACACCGGAATCAATCAGAGCTTGCATTATGAAATTACAGTACATGAGTTTAGGTTTGTCATCTCCCATTCGGCCTGGCTTTATTTTGCATTTCTTTTAATTATGGGATGTCACAATATCTGTCAATTTAACCACTTTTGCAGTAAAATATTTTTTATACAAGAATCCATTTCATATGTAGAGACCTAAGAAAATATGAAAAACATTGTTGTGCCTTGTTCTACCTCTGGTAGGGGTATCTCAAAAATTAAAGCACTTTTGGGGGTCTTCCCTCTAGCCTAAATGTTCAGGAACAGCTGAGGCGGACGTTATTCCATTAATAGTATTTTATGTATGTTTCCTGTCATGAATTTGAAACGTTAGCGGCACTGTATGAAAACTCAGGTGATGACCAAAGATTTCTATTTCTGTTTATGAAGCTATTTAACTCTGTGGACCCAACATGCTGACACATGAGTGAACATTTTTAGCTGTTGGCTTTGACAACAACACCGTGCCACATCTCTGCAGCGTTCTGTGTGAGCTGTCGTGACGGTGGAAGTCAGTCAGTGTGCTGACCTGCAGGGCCTGAAGCTTTAGTAGAGCCCGATCTCCCTCAGGTTGATCTTGATGATGACGTCGGTGACGGCGTCGAACACAAACTGCACATTCTTGGTGTCTGTGGCACAAGTGAAGTGGGTGTAGATCTCCTTGGTGTCCTTTCGTTTGTTTAAGTCCTCAAACTGGCACTGGATGTAAGTTGCAGTGTCGTCGTATGAGCTCCCACCTGCAGTAAAAAGAAATGTAAACAATCCTGTATGATCTCTGGAAAACAGCTTATTTTTATCAGTGTGGCTAAAGCGAAACAAACGTCGGTTGTTTTCTTTTTCACTAATACATGTTATTTTTGATTGATGCAGGTTTTTGTTAAGTATACTGTGGGATACTTGTTGCTTTGAGCTTGTTTTTTCATGAAAAATTGAGAAAATTGTCAGAACATATGAAATGCAAACAGGGGTGCTTCTAATTATTGATGATCTTTCAATGTCATTTTATCCTGCAAGCGGCTGTTAAAACCTGCTGCGTAGAAACACCTCACTATTAAGAAGTTAAAAATGATGAACCTTGACACAACCTCTTGTGTTGCAGATTTATAAATAGATATAACTGCCAAAATCCATCATGGACATTAGAAATGACCTCCTGGGTTAATAAAACTGACAAGCAAAATGTGCGTTATTAATTATTCAGTTAAACTTAAACTGCTGATGATAAAACAGTAAAACACAGAGGCTTTGTCTGTGTGGTAAAGATGTCGCTAGCATGTACATTATGAAGATGCTTATTTAACACACACTGCGACATCAAAACTGGCTTTAGCTGCAGAATCTAAATAGGAGCTTTATTCTCGGGGTGGGTGATACCGCAAAATTTGGATTCGATCTGATACCAAGCAATACAGGGCCAGATACTTTTAATAATTAAAAGTGATATATGTACTTTCATGTTGCATTCCACAGTTAATTACTTATCACATGTATGTTAAAAAAACAGGACACTTTTTAAAGGCAAATAACAAAAAATGTTTTTTTTTGAATGTGCAAACATGGACATTTTTTTTTTTTTTGAATAAACAAAGTGCAAACATTTATTTGTTTAGAATAATGAATGTTATATAAACTTTTTTTAGTGCACATGACTACAAAAAATCACCCTCAACCATCATTCACAGCTGTGAAATATCTCTAAACATGCTCCTCTTTCTTCAGCCGTCATGTGTCTGTCGGAGTAACTAGTTTGGGTGCACGATGCGTTTGTTGTTTGAATGCATATAACATCACAACAGCGGTGAGAAGCAAACAGTACAACAGGTCATAGTTTGCACAGACCGTTCTACTCTTTAATGAAATATAAATGGGTGTAGAGGAGAGAAACTGATCTTTTTTTGTATCGATCTTATTGACGCTAGAATCGATCTTCGAAACGAGACGGTATCGGTAGTATCGATATTTTCGTATCGATCCACCCACCACGACTTTATTCTGTCATTAAGGTCAAATGAATCCAGAGCATGTTTGATCACACATGAATCCCAGGAAGTAAATGCTCACATACATCAGATAGACGGAGGATTTAATTCAACACATCATCGGACAGCATCACGTTAAAACTTTGTCTCACCGGGGTATTCGGGGTAGCAGATAGTGAGCGGACTCCTGCCGATCTTCTCTTCAAACAAGTCCTTCTTGTTGAGGAAGAGGATGATGGAGGTGAGCGTGAACCACTTGTTGTTGCAGATGGAGTCGAAGAGCTTCATGCTCTCATGCATCCGGTTCTGAGGAAAAAGGAAAAAATTAATGATGACTGAATTCCATTTAGCTGCTTTGGTTTCAGGGTCTTGGGTGCGTTCCAAACCCGTCGTTCACAGTGTCGGTTGGGCGTGGTGTGTCTACTCTGACCTGAACCAAAGGCATACTTGCCAACCCTCCCGATTTTCCCGGGAGACTCCTGTTCTTCATTGCACAATTCTCCCGCATTTTTCATGATTTATGACAAATGTTCACATCTTTTTTTTCATTTTCGTTATCTCAACCTGTTTCTGGTGCTGTACAGCGTGTATAAGCTCTACTGTTTCCACCTGGACGACAATACAGCTACACCAAATGTTGTTTACTGGCAGAAGAGAGCTGCTTGTGACACAACGCGGTTTGAGCTGCGTTTGCCGCACATCATAGTGTGCAGCTTTGCTAGATGCAACAAAAAGCCGTCAAGGCGTGGTGCAAGCCATTAGAAATAATGTGTTTCAGAGCGCAGAGTGGTGGCGTTGTCGTGTTGTGTCTGAAAGGACCTTCAGTGAGTGAGAGACAGAGAGAGAAATCTACACCAGAGGGGCGAATTAGCATCTTTCCTGAGAATTAAAAGTAAATTTAAAGAATCTAAGATTAAAAATGCTGTTGCAGTGTGCTTATTATTTTGCCATTTTTATTCTTTAAAAGTCACCAGAATGCAGGAAACAAAGTCTCCGAAACTCCGATTTTCATTTTGAAATCCTCCCTATTTTTGAAGTCTTAATGTTGGCAAGAATGACCAAAGGCTCTGTGTATATGAAATACCACGCCGTCTGACAAGAGCGTCGTAAACGATACAGACTAATAGAAACATATTTTACACGGCTTTTAGTGGCTGAATCCAAATGGAAAAGGTTCTGTTGTGTCTTTGCCAGCACTTACAAGCTATAAAAGCCGTCTCACTGTCATCACTTTAATGGGACAGTTGAATAGAACAGAGCCATCATTAATGTTAATAGCAACACCTGTGCTTTTCCTCTCATGATTTCCCAGTATCAATGTTAAAGGAATAATGAGTAACATTTCGGGGGATCTATTAGCAGAAATGGAATATAATCTCTGATCCGGGTAGTTTATCTCTCGGCAGTCGAGTCATTTTGGCTTCATGCGCCACTGAGCAACTCTCATAGGAATGAACAGGAGCCTCCAACAACGCTGTATCCAGATCTCTTTATACATCCATGGTCACTTACCATCTCCTCATCCTCAGCCAAGACGAGGTCGTAGTCACTGAGCGCTACGCAGAAAATGATAGACGTGACTCCCTCAAAACAATGGATCCACTTCTTCCTCTCCGAGCGCTGACCCCCGACATCAAACATCCTGGACACACACACACACACAGGAACTGCATCAATAAATGTACAGTGAATGTGCTCATTTTAATTCTAATGTCATCATTTTAATTCCAGTGTTTCATGAGGATGAGTGTCCTCGTAAATCCGGGGCAAAAGCACATACACACACACACACGCACACACACACATGCACCAGCACGCACACACACACACACACACGCACGCACGTGTTTGTGTCTGCTGCCTCCACCTGAGGCCCTCGGAGGCAAAACTGAATCTGTTCAACTGACACAGAAATGAAACAAAAGAACGCCGTGTGCTTCAACACCATTTCAGTGATTGCACATTTCCAGATCCTGAGCGTTTTTTTTTTCATGGGGTTAAAACGGCAGGCCAGGGAGGCTATTACAGTTAATGTTTCACCAATATTTATAAGTACAGGAGCTAGATAATAACATAATGTAAAAGGACTGAAGAGATGTAATCACATTTACTGCTACGAAGGCGGGTCGTATTGGGCTCAATGCCAGTTAGCAGCATTTGTGAGTTAAAAGAGAGGCTTGAAAATCAGCACTTTAAATATGCAGATTCAAAAAGAAATAACAAGCCAAATCACCTATAAATCAATAAAAAAAAATACTACAAAATTATTCAATATAATGACCAGAGACAGCTGAAGAACATGGATACAGTATACAATATGAAGAAAGGTGAGATACTGCACATGCAACTTCAAATATAGACTGTATAGAAAGATGGACGACATGACAGCTCCCCAAAAGTGAAGCCAAAACATCTGGATCGCCCGCTGGTGGCTGGCTGCAGTAAAGCGCATAAATCCCGCCAAAGATGGTTTCTGCCGTTTTAGGTATTTCTTATCACACAGATTTTTTCTGATAAGTTTGGTTTTAATTAGTTATTTGATGCTATAAAAATATGAACTATCCCAGCCTTTTTTTTTGTGACTCTTCATCACAATTTGCATTTGGATAAGTAAAACTACACAGTAGCTCACAAGAAAAAAGCCTGGAGAAAAGTCCAAAAAATAAACATAATTTTGTCTAGCTGAATGTTGTTGTTGTTTCCTGCCCTGGTGATAATCTCTGTAGGAGGGTCCAGGTTGTGTTAAGTTAATGAGGACGTCTAACTGCTGACCGATACCGTGAACCAGCTCAGGTCCTGCCTGCTTGTAAAGCTTAATAAGTTATTTTTATGCCACATTCAGCCCACCGGAGGCCCTTCATGAGGAGAAACAGTACAGCTATACTAACTTGAAGTAGAGATCTTTGAAGGTGAAGTGAGTTTCCACGATGCCGGTGGTCTTCACACGCGTACGCAGCACATCCTGCTGCGTCGGGACGTAGCTCGGCTGACAGATCCTGTCCAAGTCATTCAGGTAGCTGAGAGACAGAAAACGTGTATATGAAGATGATCCCATACGTAATACACACATCACACTGCAGCAGTATCTGCTGAGCAAGCAGCTACCAGTATCTATCCATCAATCCATCAATCCATCCATCCATCCATCCATCCATCCATCCATCCATCATCTATCCGTCCATCCAACCATCATCTGTAACCGCTTTACAATTCGGGGTCACGGGGGGTATGGAGCCGATCCCAGCTGACATTGGGCGAAGGCAACCTGGACATGTCGCCAGACCACCACAGGGCTTTTAGAACATTTTTAGGACTTTTTTTCAGAATTTTTTTTTTAACTTTTTTCGTACATTTGTCGGACATTTTTCAGAATTTTTTTACTGACATTTTTTGTGATTTTTTATAATTGTTTTCGTAAATTTTTTGTACATTTTTTGTCTTTTTTTCGTAAATTTTTCTGTCTTTTTTCGGATTTTTTAAAACTTTTTTTTGTACATTTGTCGGACATTTATTTTTTGGACATTTTTCAGACTTTTTTCAGACTTTTTTTCTGACATTTTTTGTACGTTTTTTTTTTTTTTTTTTTGGCATTTTTCAGACATTTTTTTTACTTTTTCTCTGATATTCTTCTGTTTTTTCTGGGACCTTTTTTTGACATTTCTTTGACATTTGTCGGAATTGTTTTGGCCATTTTTTGACTTTTTTTTCGGACATTTGTCGGACACAAAGACACAGACAAACATTCACAACCACATTCACACCTACGGGCAATTTAGAGACATCAGTTAACCTAATCTGCATGTCTTTGGACTGTGGGAGGAAGCCGGAGAACCCAGAGAAAAAACCCACGCTAACACGGGGAGAACATGCAAACTCCATCCCCAAGCCAGATTCGAACCTGTGACGCTCTTAGTGTGAGGTGATAGGCCACTGCACCACCGTGCAGCCCCCAGCTCCCGATATGTGCTTCATAAAAAACATGTTTTTCTGTTTTTACCTCCACGTGGTAAAATTAGATTATCAAAAAGACAACATGATGCAAAGCGACATGTTTTTGGACACTCGTGTCTGGTGGAGTCGGGGTTTTGCTCTGCAGACAGACTCCACAGAATGATACTAAATATGGGCTCATATTTTGGTGCTTGATAAACACTGGCTCCTTGTGGGTTGAGTAAAAACAGACTAACTCCACTGGTTCCTCTTGTCTGTGGACAAGTGTGGACAAAGTGCACCATGACAGCTCGGCTGTTTTCAAAACAAAGAAAGTGTCCTTGAGCTGCTTTCTTTCAGGGAGAGTGTGTGATATAAACGCTGCAGAGACAGAAAACCTTGGGGCTTTATCCATGTCTGATCGGTGATACAAGACCCGACTATATATTTAGGCTCTGTTTGCATTTTTCACTCAACTTCATCAGAGAGTTGTATCCAGTGGTCGACTATCATAATAATCTGAAACTCTTTGGTCAAATGAAGTGATTTATAAACAGCTATAAGTTGACAGAAACGTTTTCACCGTTGTCAGTTCCTCCTTCATGTTTCTCCTTTTTCAGGAATGCAATCAGCCGTACAACAAGCTGACACAAGACCACGGAGAACAAGACGCATCTTGCCTCCTGTTTTTGTTCCAGTAAAAATTTAACAGACGTGGAGGAGGAGGAAAACTACTGATTTAAACCTGTCCACCTTCTAATGAAGAGGGAAACAAGACTACAAGAAATGTATTGTTCCAGTTTAACAGTAAGAAGACGTGTTATGCAATCTCAAACTTCCCTTTCAATCGTCAGTCGTTTCACTTCCATCTGGGATTTACAGAAAGTTTCAATAAGTTGAGTAACATCAAGAAAATGACACTTGATTCTTGAAACTGAAGATTATTTTCATTATCGATTAAAATGCATTAACTGATGAGTTGTTTGGTCTATAAAATGTCAGAAAAATGGTGAAAAATGTCGATCAGTGTTTCCCAAAGTCCAAGATGACGTCCTCAAATGTCTTGTTTTGACTACAACTCAAAGATATTCAGATTACCGTCACAGAGGAGTAAAGAAAAAAGAAAATATTCACATTTAAGAAGCTGGAATCAGAGAATTTTGACTTTTTTTTGTTTTTTAAATAAAACCAATTAATCAATTATCAAAATAGTTGGGCGATTCATTTAAAAGTCGAAAACTAATTGATTAATTGTTGAATCTCTATTTCACTTCTACGAAGACAAAATAAATGAAGACTGAATGCCAGATAAAATGATTTGTTGAAGCTTTTTTGGAAGACCACGGTCATCTGACTCATTTAATCAGCTTGCAGTCGGCTCTTGGTGAGTCTGTGTGTGTAGAGAAGTGAACTCACTATGCGGCAGAGTCGTTGAGCTGATACTCTCGTGATCGATCGAAGCACGTCTGAACTCCGGCGTCGCTCCACAGCCTCCGAATCACGCCAGTCAGCTCTGGCGGCATCACCCCTTCCTCCGCCGAGCTCGCCAGGACAAACAGCTGGCGGGCGTCGTCCTGGCGATGAAGACAATATTTGCTATCATCGTAAACTTGTTCCTGCAGTGGTTGCAACACATTCTCATCGCAACTCGTCACATACGGCCGCTTTGTCACGGCGTCACTTTAGGTTTAGGCAACAAAACCGCTTAGCTATGTTTAGGAAAATACTACATGACTGAATGTCGTTAACTTACCGCCCGTGAGCCATCTCCAAACTCGATCTTTAACCGGCCCATGGCCCTGATGATGGCCATGATGGACTGGATGGTGTTGCTGTACACCACCACTTTGTACTGCTTGCACTCCTCTTCTGAGTAGCCATCTTCATGGATGATTCTGACACAGAAACAAAATCCAAATAGGTTTTTCTAGATACATATTGTACAGTGTGAACAATGGGCTTTAACAAATGTGGGACAAACTGCAGATTTGAATCATTTCATGCAACGCTGTCATTAGTGCTGGAATTTGAGCTTTGGTGAGCATGCAGCATGCCTAATGTGGGAACCGGGGGAGTCTATTCAGGTCCTGCCAGGCTACGGCTGGCCTCTGTGGCCATTGTTTAAAGGGTGCTTCCTAAGCGGAGTGAAACGAGGGTCCCACTTTGCTTCCACAGTGTTTCCATAAAAGATGAACCCTGTTTGTAACAACAGCTCTCCCCGCATTATTAACCTCTGACAACAAGGCTGCCGCTGAAAGTGGGAGTGAGGGGCTGGCTTTCATCAACAGGATGTAGATGTTTGATGCAATGTTATCAGGAATCTGTGACTTACTTCATCTGCTTTACTATTGTGCTTTTCCCAGATTCCCCAGCACCTGAAAAAGAGAAACAGTAGTTATACGAGAGCAGCCAAAACACCACCACATAATATCGGACAGCAGATTCAGACCCCCTCTCACATGGACGACGACGGATAAAACCAGCTTTTCATAGCGGCTCAACTTAATCAGATTTCATTTAATCACACAGACTGCAGTATGTTTGTGTCAAATCACTATAACGCCATGAATTGTCACATGGAGGAATCAGATGCTAACTGCTTACTATAAATGTGTATACCACAGCCTGGCAGACACACAGTATAATGCACCGTAGTACAGTAGTGTGATGAGCTGTGGTGACTCTTTAGGAATTAAGAGGTTTCACAGAGAAATAGATAGACAGATAGATAGATAGATAGTTTTATTGCTTAAACCTAAAGAAGTTGTAGTTTTGTTGCCTAAACCTAAAGAAGTTGTAGTTTTGTTGCCTAAACCTGTAGAAGTTGTAGTTTTGTTGCTTAAACCTAAAGAAGTTGTAGTTTTGTTGCCTAAACCTAAAGAAGTTGTAGTTTTGTTGCTTAAACCTAAAGAAGTTGTAGTTTTGTTGCTTAAACCTAAAGAAGTTGTAGTTTTATTGCTTAAACCTAAAGAAGTTGTAGTTTTGTTGCCTAAACCTAAAGAAGTTGTAGTTTTGTTGCTTAAACCTAAAGAAGTTGTAGTTTTGTTGCCTAAACCTAAAGAAGTTGTAGTTTTGTTGCTTAAACCTAAAGAAGTTGTAGTTTTATTGCTTAAACCTAAAGAAGTTGTAGTTTTGTTGCCTAAACCTAAAGAAGTTGTAGTTTTGTTGCTTAAACCTAAAGAAGTTGTAGTTTTGTTGCCTAAACCTAAAGAGGTTGTAGTTGTTTTTGCCTAAACATAAAGAAGTTGTAGTTTTGTTGCCTAAACCTAAAGAAGTTGTAGTTTTGTTGCTTAAACCTAAAGAAGTTGTAGTTTTGTTGCCTAAACCTAAAGAGGTTGTAGTTGTTTTTGCCTAAACATAAAGAAGTTGTAGTTTTATTGCTTAAACCTAAAGAAGTTGTAGTTTTGTTAACTAAACCTAAAGATAGATAGATCTTATTATCCAGATAGATCTTATTATCCGGGCAATGCACATGAAAAATTAGTATACGTATAGCAAAGTGTGTAATGACATGCTATACTGTATATTAGAAAAGTGTGCAAGTTACAATTTTCTTTAAATAAAATGATGAACTGATGACTGACACAACTGATATCAAAGCCTCCATTTACTGGCGATGAGTGGGAAAATAATTTCCCATGAGGGACCTTTACAGTATTTCTTCAACAATCAGCCAAACAGGAAACAGTTGTCATGCTTCTGGCTGAGCCAGTGTTTTTCCACTGGAGAGACAATCCCAGATATGAAGCTGTTCTGGGCGTCAGAGAGCAGAGGGGCCATAAAAAAAGCTCCACATATGATTAAAGAGCATGTCTGCTCTTCAATCTAAAGAAAACAAACACCAACTTGTTTCTCACCCAATCCAAACTGTTTGATATTTAACCCCAAATTCGAACAGCGTCATCACAACATGCAGCACAGAACGTCTCTTTCATTGATTAGAAGGATTCTTCTTTAACATCATGATGTTGGCCAACATGTTCTCATCCCAACTCGTCACATACTGCCGCTTTGTCACACCCCTTGGCGTCACTTTATGCAACAAAACCATTTAGTTATAGGTTTAGGAAGAAAGTACATGGTTGGGTTTAAAACTACTACGTTTGTAAAGTGGAAATGAAACCGAACGTTGTGAACACGGGACACGAACAAACAGCTGATTGTGACCTGAAAGTGAAACCTAACACACGGGACACGAACGGCGGTCTCCTGGATGAAAGCCATGTGTTTGTTGAGCCTACTTCTCACTTGATTTATTACCTCAGTAAACATTGTAAACATGAGTTTATGGTCTCAATCGCTAGTTTTAAGTATTCTTCAATACAGCATGATGTATTTAGTAAATTATGGTCCCATTTAGAGTCAAGTAGACCATAAAGCAGGGGATGCTTTAGGGCGTGGCTACCTTGTGATTGACAGGTTGCTACCACGGCGTTGTCCGGTCTGGGAGTTGTCTGTGTTTTTTAGAACTTTAACCCTTTCATAGTGTGTTTTCAGTTCATGGAAGTTAATTACAACATTTTGGCCGCCTAAAAATGTCTTATTCAGCTTTTGGTTGTACTTAGCTCCACCCTCTCGTGTCACTTCTGGTTGCACAAAACCAAAATGGCTAGAGCTAAAAACCAATGGGTGACATCACGGTGACTACGTTCACTTCTTAGTCTATGGTAAAACCCCAATGTTTTTGTACGAATTCAACAAAGCAGATAGGAAGTGTTAATTAGGGAGCTTTAGAGGTGACGGTAGATTTCATTCCCTTTGGACAGAGCCAGGCTAGCTGTTTCCCCCTGTTTCCAGTCTTTCTGCTAAGCTAAGCTAACTGTTTTCTGGCTCCAGGTTCATATTTACTGATGCAGTATCATAGTTGGCCCTCTGGGAAAAATGCCAGCATGATTGATTGGCTATGCCAAATATGGTAGTGGCTAGAAGGGAACCAGCAAACTGGGGAAACTCTTGCGAGATTGTTAAGGTCAGGCTTTGACCTTGAATAGTTATGGTTAGGACAGGTCATAGGGAAGTGAGTCTCAAGAGAGTTTTGGCAGATCTCAGATCAGATTTCTCAATTTGTGGGCTCCCTTCTAGACACAACCGCCAAATATAGCCCTCCTAACAGGTCGAGGTCATAGTCGATGGTTAACATGTGACCAAGTCATTCCCTGGTTTCTGTGGAGGCAATTCAGTGTTTCGTAACATCCGTTGACTCACTCTGGAATCAGCAGTATTTCATAGCTGAAGTTTAATTAAACAGGCATGAAAACATGTGTGCACATGAAACATTCGAGGCGAAACTCACAAAACCGGTGAGAATATATTTCCGTAAACATCTGGGGTGAGTTCACACTGGCAGTAGAGCCTCCTTTTGCTTAATATAACCTCTATAATTATCAGATACCTGCTTGTTTTTAAAGCAGCCAGGAACAAGTCTGAGTCTGAGACATTTTTTAAAATAAGGATATACTTTGTTTAAAAGGTGGTGAGACACATTCCCACTGCCAGTTAGGAATCCTTAGCAGATGAATTTTGTCGAGGAGGCTTACAGTAGTGTAATGTGTTCAGATGGCCGGCCAACAAGAATTAAATCCACAAATTCTTTGGTTAAGCTGTCACCAGTAAAGAGATTTACACCGGCTCACACAGACGGGGAGGGGAGGACAGATTGTGTTGATCCCTTTCCTCAGTTCTGTCCGTCACCAATCCTCCCATTCATGGCATTTTTGGCTGATCGTCAAGCGTGGCGACCTGCCAGCTCACAAACCAACTTAATTCACTGGAGTCAGACTCCAAACCAAGCCTCATTTAACAAGAATCTGAAATGCAGATTTTTTTTTTTTATGAATTACTGTTCGTGGTCAAACAGGAGAGCGTTTTCATTGGAGGGGCGCGTTGGCTCTCCAGCTTTGTGGTTTTGTACAAAGAGCAGCAGACGAACTCCTCTTTGTTTTTCCCCTATAACTCTCTTGTTCCAGTACAGACGGGGGAGCGGAGGACACTGCCTGGAAAAATCGCTTCCCCTTCAACTTTGTGGTCAGAACTTGAAAATGAGTGTGTCCATACAATGAGATTTTAGCCACACGTATCGGCCTGAAGTTAATCCTCACAGTAATCAGTTAGTTGCCGATGGTGGGATTCATCTGTATCCTCAACAACCACATCTATGTGACCTCAGGTTTTACTTCTGTCATTACACTCAGGGCTCGACTACCTAAAATAGCTCCACGTTACAAAACCACGTAATCAGGCTGCAATCTATCAACAAAACAGTGGAAACAGTTTGATAAAAATCCCCTCACAGTTACGTGTAGTGGCACGGAAATGGCATGCTTTTGTTCTGCCATATCTTCTAGATCAAGGTGCGAGAAAAGTCACTGCAAACATGAAGAAACAACTGGCTTTCTTTGTAAAAATAATGCAAATAAACAATAAGGGGAAAAGCAAGAAGAAGTGGACGTAGTCACCGTGACGTCACCCATTGGTTTGAAGACTGCCATTTTGAAGCCTCAAGTTCAGCATTTTGGCCGTCACCATCTTGGTCTTTTTGCAACCAGAAGTGACACGAGAGGGTGGAACTAAGTAGAACCAAACTCTGAATTTCATGAACTGAAAACACACTGTGAAAAGGTTAAAGTTGTAAGACGAAAACAATGACAACTCCCAAACTGGACAACACCATGGTAGCAACCTATTAAAGGTCAATGCCTGACCTTAACAATCTCGCGAGTTTCCCCAATTTGCTGGTTCCCTTCTAGCCACTACCATATTTGGCACGGCCCTAGAAATCATGCTGCCAATTTTTCCCAGAGGGCCAACTATGGTACTGCAGCAGTAAATATGAACCTGGAGCCAGAAGACAGTTAGCTTAGCTTAGCATAAAGACTGGAAACAGGGGGAAACAGCTAGCCTGGCTCTGCCCAAAGGGAACAAAATTTGTTGAATTCGTACAAAAAAAGAAGTGGAAAAAAACACATATGGGCTTTACCATAGACTAAGAAGTGGACGTAGTCATCGTGTCGTCACCTATTGCTTTGTGGACTGCTGTATTGAAGCCACGAGTTCGGCATTTAGGCCGTCGCCATCTTGGTTTTTTGCAACCACAAGTGACACGAGAGGGTGGAGCTAAGTACAACCGAACACTGAATAAGACATTTTTAGGCAAACAAAATGTTACAATCAACTTTCATGAAGTGAAAACACACTGTGAAAGAGTTAAAGTTGTAAGACGAAAACACGGACAACTCTCAGACTGGACAACACCGTGGTAGCGACCTGTCAATCCCAAGGTAGCCCCGCTCTAAAGCACACCCTGCTTTATGGTCTATTTGACTCTAAATGGGACCATAATTTACTAAATGAACATCATGCTGTATTGAGGAAGACTTGAAACTAGCGATTGAGACCATAAACTCATGTTTACAATGTTTACTGAGGTAATAAATCAAGTGAGAAGCAGCTTCATTTTCTCATAGACTTCTATACAATCAGATTTCTTTTAGCAACCAGAGGAGTCGCCCCCTGCTGGCTGTTAGAAAGAAGGCAGGTTTAAGGCACTTCAGCATTGGCTTCACTTCTCAGACCCGGAGGAAGCCCACTAGTTGGAAAACACTTAAAGAATAAATAAATTGTTCATGTTTGGAGATTTGCAAAGCATGGAAATCGTGTTGGTCTTGATCAATAACTGTCAGTGTTAACATATTGTTACGGTGATTACTGCTGAGACATGAAGCAGTGAAGTGGGATTTCTTTGGAAGAATAAGTTTGAATCTCCCTCTGGAATTTCAAGCCTTAATAAGATTTACAACATCATAATAATGTGTTTCTCTGGTCTGTAAAAGTGATTTCAGGGGCTTACCTCACACTTTGCACTTGTCCCTCCAGAACAAATCTTTAATATCTTCAGCAAATTGATTTGTCGGTTTGACAAAGGAGGTGCAGCTGCATAAATGAATAAAGCAATGATTTCATTTCTGTGACTGATGTAATATCTGCATCTGTACTCAGAATCATCCATTTACTTAAATACTTGGTATTCTTCTCACTCGGTACATTTATTCTGGTAACTTGCTAACATGATATCACTAAGTGAGGACTCCACATACTGAACGGTTCCGGTCACCCGTCTCTAAAAAACGACAGCGTTTCAACAGCACAGGTTTTTCTTCATCATATCATTCTTTTGACATGAATTGTTAAGTGTCTTGCACACCATTTCATGAGGGGAAAAAAAAGCACTGTCTCAACTGAAAGGTCAAGAGCGTTGCATCATAATTGCATCAGTGCAATCAGCTTGTGTAGTGCACACTTCTTTGCAGTGCAAAACATTTTGGAGGCAACGATGATGTTCAACCTTTTTATCCTGTTGTTCTTCAGTGTAGTTTCAGCTGATATGTGGGTTAGAAGTTACTATTTATTTTTTTATTTTACGACGTACCATTCCACTAAAGTGCAGCTTTAGTTAAAGTTGCTAAATGTGAGATTGGGAGTATTTCTATTGCCTCCGCATGGCTCTAAACATGGTGACGGCTGAGCTGGTGGCCAAAAGCTAACAGCGCTAACGGCGCTAACAGCGAAAACAACAGCAAACAGTGCTGACAGAGCTAACAGCGTTAACCTAGGGGGGGAACCGGAGGGTGGGTGCTACGCTTCTGCAACAGAACCATTGGTTGGAACGGCGTTATCAGCTGTAACCGCCGTATGAGGGCAGTGCAGAGCGGCGGCTGCGAGCTAGCCAGTGGGGCACGCTAACATGCACTAAATGCACGAGCGGCCGGCCCGGCTATGTCAACGCAGCACAGAGAAGCTCAAATTACAACACACACAGAGCGACTTCATTCTCTGCTCAGGTAGACATTACTCCTCTATATCTACATACACAATAGTTGTTTGATGCTACATTAATGCTCTGGATATCATTTAGATAACCTTTAAAGCTGCTCTAATAAATATATTTATATTAACAATGGATTAATGACTGTGTATGTGAAAGGGGATCACATGTAGTGATGAATTATCACCAAACTCTGCAGCTCTACACAAAGCGTTTTAATGTATTTTAGGTCTGTTTTGGTTTTATGGCCCACAAATTCACTGTTTTGGTTCACTGTCACTGCTCTCATCAGCGTCATTTCCAGCTGTGGCAACCAGTTGTTTTCAGTGAAAAGCTAGAAAAAAACCCTACTGTACACTACCACCACAAAGTTAGCGACTATCTGGTGAACACAGTGGAGCATGTAGACGCTTAAGAGCCAGATAGCGCTCCGAAAAAAAAGAGCTAAAAGAAAGTGGGTATTGGACTTACAACTTCAAATAAAGGCTGATGGATGTGTAATGCAACTGTCCGCTAACATGCTCCCCACAACTTCATAAGGCCCCTTAGAATTGAAGGAAGTATAGTCCGACGTAATGTAGACTTTTTTTGTCGATCAGCATAATGTCACTGACTTGCAATAGTGACCTCTCAACACCTCGGGAACAGACTGTTGTCTCTTTGGTCTATTCTTTGTTGGTAACAATTAAACGTGTACATACGAGCTGCCTGTGTACGAGTGTGTTAGCATGCCGAGGTCGGAAACTTTCAATTCCTACACACGCCTTTCATTGGTATTGAAAGTTTTTTTTATTTAACTGCTGTGGTGGGATAAAGAGTGTAACAAAAAAGTCGCCTTGCGCACAAAATAAAACACAGCTTTCTCTCAAGCAGCAGTTACTCTGACAAAGTGTGAATATTGTGCCAGGAAATGTTCGCTTTTATGTTGTGAAATACTGGATACTTTCACTTCTCCAGGCGTCTAAAAGTTCTTCAAATGACTAAGACCATAACCTGTGGTGAAGACACTGCTTCATTTCACAGACTAAAATGCTGGTATAGAGGATATTTTATATATTATGTATTTGTAGCTAGAAAATGGGATGTGGAGTTAGATTACTTTTTGAAAATGAGTGTGTCCACACAATGAGATTTTAGCCACGCGTATCGGCCTGAAGTTAATCCTCACAGTAATCAGTTAGCTGCTGATGGTGGGATCCATCTGTATCCTCAACAACCACATCTATGTGACCTCAGGTTTTACTTCTGTAATTACACTCAGGGCTCGACTACCTAGAATAGCTCCACGCTACAAAACAACATAATCAGGCTGCAATCTATCAACAAAACAGTGGAAACAGTTTGATAAAAATCACGTCACAGTTGCAGGTAGAGGCACGGAAATGGCGTGGTTTCGTTCTGCCATATCTTTTAGATCAAGCTGCAAGAAAAGTCACTGCAAACATGAAGAAACAACTGGCTTTCTTTGTGAGAATAATGCAAATAACCAATACGGGGGAAAACTAAGCAGGAAACATAGACTGTATATAAGAAGTGGACGTAGTCATCGTGACGTCACCCGTTGGTTTGTGGACTGCCGTTTTGAAGCAAGGAGTTCTGCATTTTGGCCGTTGCCATCTTGTTTCTTTGCAACCAGAAGTGAAACGAGAGGGCGGAGCTAAGCACAACCGAACGCTGAATAAGACATTTTTAGTTGACCAAAAAGTTCTAATTAACTTTCATGAACTGAAAACACACTGTGAAAGAGTTAAAGTTGTGGGAGTTAGATTACTTTGTGAAAACTGGCACAGGTCAGAAGCTCCTGCTAGAGGACACAGAGCATAAAAGTGTTGAGTGGTGCTGGCCTGGGGGCACTAAATCCCCCCTGGCACGTCCGTGCAGCTCCACACCCACAGTGTCAATAATAGTATAAACCAGTTCATAGTAAACGTTCCAATTTGTCCCAGTTTATTTCCTGTTGCAGGCATCAGCTGACAGGAAGTAAACATGGACCCAAGCTGTTGCCTAGCAATGCAGATCCGTTGAAAAAGGCCTTTTAACAGACTTTTCAGTGTCCCACTTTTCGGACATGACTGTCCCACATTAGAAAATCAAGATTTGTCTGAGGAAACTTGGCATTAGAGTACTGATATGTCTACCATTTCTTTTATGAGTGTGATATCTGCATTTTCTTTTTTGTTTGTTTGTTTGATTAGGACACATCCTGGGGATTTCGGAGTGGTACTGGGTTTGGATTTAATGTATTGGCTTCATATTGCAATATATTCCAGAAGTCTGAAATGCAAAAAAAATTTCCCACATTAGGCTGATTCACCCTACTAACTGCTGTGGTCGTTTTCATTTTCATCCTTTTGGGTGTCTAAGCTAATAAAACAAAATATTTCTGGGTCAGATTTGTCCCATAATGACGTCTAAAATAGTTGAGCTTCACATTATCACAAGTTCAATGTGAGGAGTATCACCCAAATACACCTGGGACACCTAAGCTCCAGTGGGTCTTCCTCAAACAAATACAAGTCATTAAAACTATTGATATTTAATGTCTTTGTAATGCCTAAATGCTTCAAAACCATTATAGTCTTAATTCATTATTATTTCTCTTTATTTATTTTTATTTAAAGTCTTATTGTTTGTTTCAAGCCTTTAATCCAGGTTTTGTAACAGCAGTAACATTGTAAGTGGAGAAATGACTGAACATGGGATTGCACATTTAGCCTTGAGTGTTTCCTACATTAATTAAGATGATTTTTAGGCCTTTTAACAGACTTTTCAGTGTCCCGCATTAGAAATTCTTTGTTCCTTACTGAACGTACCAAATTATTCTTTAAGAAGCTCTGATCAGTTTCTCTTTATGGTTCCCTTTGTATTTAAGGAAGTAGGCAAAAAAAGCTTTTATGTTTAGGGCTCCCTATGACTGGAATATGTTACCTATAAAATATTATTATTATTATTATTATTATTATTATTATTATTATTTTGTCATGGACACAATCTAATGCTGTAACAAAATATTATTATTATTATTATTATTATTATTATTATTATTATTATTATTTTATTGTACTGTCATCTTTATTTATTTATTTTTGTTTCTGTTTTATTTTATTTTGTTATGTTTTTCTGTTTTTGTTTGTTGTTTTTCAGTTGTGTGTTTTTTTGTATCAGTTTGTTTGTAGTCTGTTCTGTTTATGTCCTGTGTTTGTTTAGGACCCCCTCGATGACGAGATGACTCATCTCAAGGGGTTATCCAGATATAATAAACTTCATACTGGCATTAAAGCATTGATATGTCTACCACTTCTTTTATGAGTGTGATATCTGCATTTTCTTATTTATTTTTTTGGTTTGATTAGGACACATCCTGGGAGTGGATTTAATGTATTATTGGCTTCATATTGCAATATATATTCCAGAAGTCTGAAATCCAAATGTGGGCTAATTCACCCTAAAGCTTTAACTTGTAGTTCCTCTGTGCTTCTAGGTCCTTGAGACCAGGGTCAGCAGCTTCCCCCCTGCAGCTGTAAAGTTTTGTTTGTATGCACTGAAGTGAAACAGGCCTGCATGAGTTACAACCTGCTTTGTGATAAGTGACAACACTCGTAACAGTTTCTTTCCCTGGGCCATACGGACATTGAACAAACAATAATCTGTGCAATATTAATACACTGAATGTAAATACATTTGTCTGTGCAATATCGTTGATGCAATATACACCTCAAGTGCAACTACCTTTGTTTACATTTATTTATTTATTACATCTATCCTACCTGTTTTACACATGCAATTACCTCTGTTTACATTACATCTATTTTTATATTTGATACTTCTAGTGTAACACTTCTGTTTATATTTATTTATAACATCTACTTTACCTGTTTTATTTGCTTTATAACTGTGTGTTTTTTTACCTGTTATATGTTTTACCTGCTTAGTCTTGTCAAGTATTTGTTTTAAAGCACTGACCAGAAGTGGCAACTGTGAATCTCGTTGTATTTAATACAATGACAATAAAGCTTTCTAATCTATTATATTCTATTCTAACAAATAGTGTCCTCTGAGCACCTTTCAGACATTTATAACTGATAGAAAAAGCTCTGTAGTTTCCCTCTCACCAACACCAACCACCAACATCTGGTTTACTTCTACAAGTTCTGTCAGAGGAGCCACAGCTGGAATAAACCAACACCAGGAGGAGGAGGAGGAGGAGAGTTTGGAGTCATAAAGACTGCAGTATAGAAAAACTAAAAAGTACCCAAACAACTAGAACAACTTGACACACAGAGCTGAGCTGCATCTCAAATTAATCTTCAGGTTTCCAGCTTTCAGATGATGTACACCACTATATGTGACATCTACTGTTGACCTGCTATCTCCCCATAAACACACCCTAAAAAAAGACTAAAATGGGTCTATTGTGGGTCTCAAAGGGTTAATGATTTTCAAATATACATTTTAAATCTAGTGAAGAAAAAAGCAGAATAAAAGAGATTGGATTGTGCAAATTAATGCCAGTTTTTGCATGTTGTTCTTCACCAGTAAAATCCAGACATACAGATTCCACCGTCCATCAAACAAATAAACAATAAACAATGATTAAACATGCATTAAAAAGAGTTTTCATATCTTACCGAGCAGAAGCAGTTTCACTTCCCTGGAGGACTTCTCTCTGTCCTCTCGCAGGTTTTTATCGATCATTTTACTCCTCTCCACCGCAGCTTTGTCCTCGGCGCTGATCGTGCAGCCCATTTTAAAACTCTCTCTCAACACAACTTCTTTTAGCGTCGGGTTGTTTTGGTTTCAGCAGCTCATAGGGGGTTTATTCCGTCCAGAAGGAGCCGTGTGTTGGGTCTGGGTCGCTGCGAGGCGAGCTGAAGTTTCCAGCCGAGGAGGAGCGGAGAGGAGCGGAGGGGGGAAGGCGTTGGCACCGGAGAGACTCGACTGTCCTCGACTGTCCTCGTCTGTCCAATGCGGAGCTCTCACTGCTCCACTACTCCTCCTGTCTCTGCACAGGTGATCACACAGCAGGGTTAAGCAAAGAAATAAAATACCTAAATATTACTTTTTTTTTAAAGATATTTTCATCCAAAATTATCCAACGTTTATACTCACAGAAGAACATAAAAATCACTAAATATTATTATTTTTTTACATTTTTATCCCAAATCATCCAAAGTTTATACTCACAGAAGAACATAACAAATAGTAAAAAAATATTTTTTAAATATTTTCATCCAAATTATCCAAAGTGTATACTCAGAAGAATATAAAAAATAGTAAAAAAATAGTAAAAAAATATTTTCATCCAAAAGTATCCAAAGTTTATACTCACATAAGAACATAAAAAATAGTAAAAAAAACAAATCAAAAATAGTTTAAGAAGCAACTTGTATGATAAAGGCACAGGTGATCACACACAGGGTTTAAAGCAAAGAAAAAAAACTAAATATTATTTTTTTTCGATATTTTTATCCCAAATTATCCAAAGTTTATACTCACAGAAGAACATAACAATTAGTAAAGAAATCACTAAATATATATATATATTTTATATTTACATCCAAAATTATCCAAAGTTTATACTCACAGAAGAATATAAAAAATAGTAAAAAAAAAACTAAATATTTTTTTGTTTTTTTATATTTTCACCCAAAATTATCCAAAGTCTATACTCACAGAAGAACATAAAAATTAGTAAAAAAACCCAAATCAAAATAGTTTAAGAACTCTTGTATGATAAAAGCAGCAGATGTTTCATCTCCAGACTCTCCTGCTGCTGCACGTTCGTCCAGCTGATCCAGCTGCAAACTAAGAAAACAGCTCTGAAAGAAGGAGAATTGATGCGCCTCGCGGGGGCTGATGGGAAATGTAGTCGCTTCTAAAACTACCAGATTATTTGAATTCTGCCGGCGAAGCGTTAAATATTATAAACATTCTGTTCGTTTTTTTTGTTTACAAAAGAAAAAAAACAAAAACGATCCAATTCAGTTTCTTTTTGTCATTTTTTTAAATTTTTGAAATAGAAGAGTTGCAGTCACGTGACCCGGAAGTAAAAAAAACGTGTCAAAATAAAAGCCAAGAAGATAAATTGGTCATTCTATAAAAGTGTAACATTATTTAAGCACAGGATCGAAGTAATGGTAGAAGATAAATAGGCTAATAATAAAAATAATAAAGATAACATTATTATTATTATTATTATTATTATTATTATTATTATTATTATTATTATTATATAATCATAATACATTATTATATAATAATATATATAAATTATTATATAATTATTATTATTATCATTATTATGAATAATGATAATAATAATAATAATAATGATAATAATAATAACATTATTATTATTATTATTATTATAAATATTATATAATAAATATATGATAATGAATAATAATGATAATAATAATAATAATAATAAGTTAACAACAATAATAGTAATAATAATAATAACTTATAATAACTCAACTTATGATAATAGTAACGATTTGATTGGTGTAATGGTAGAAGATAAATAAATACATACATAGCTGTTGTTGTTTTCATTATGAATTTCTTTTTTCCAAAGAGTGTAATTGACACTTTTCTCTTTCACACCCTTATTATGGGATGTTGTTTTTTTTAAGTTGGCAGGTGTGAAGCACCATGTGGCTACTCCTGGAGAGACACCTGACACTTCCACCTAACCCCTTGCACTCTTCTAGGTAGATTAATAATGAATAATATTATTTCACAATCATTAAGCAGTGAATATGGTCCTTGTGAAGATATTCACTGCTCATTAACTGTGAAATAATCTTATTCAAATAAACTACAGTAGCTTCTATCGTCCTTTCTAAAGTTTCTATGTATCTGGCTGGACTCCAGTCTGGAGCATGAAATAGGCTGCTGGTTCTGTGGTACACTCTACTGGGTGAAAACGAAACTACATCACATTAACTGTATTGCAGCAATAGTTTAGCTATATACTGGTACAGATTACATAGTAAAAGCAACATATACTTGCAATAATGAAGGGTTATTCTCTTGTATTTCTGTCTCTGGATGGCTACAGCCTTCCTAGAGGAGTGAAAGGGATGAGGTGTCAGGTGTCTCTCCAGGAGAAGCCACATGGTGCTTCACACCTGCCGACATGAAAAAAAAAAACATCCCATAGTAAAGGTGTGAGAGAGAAAAGAGTTGTGTATAACATCTGTAAAGACCTTCCCTGTAACTGATTACACACTCTTTGGATAAAAGACATTCATGTGTTAATGAATTGTTGTTATTGTTATTATTATCATTCATATTGTTATTTATCATTATTATGATTGTTGTTGTTATTGATATTATTATTATTATTACTATTATTAGTGATGATAATAATGGTAATATATTATTATTATTATTGTTGTTACTGTTATGTTGCTGTAATTATAAGATAAGATAAGATATAAGATATTCCTTTATTAGTCCCGCAGTGGGGAAATTTTCAATTATGTCATTTTCATAATCATTATAATTGTTATGACCACTATAAAGACAGACTAATGTTTTTTGTTTTTGCCTCTTTACTTATGTATTTATTTTCATTTATTTATTTATTTTTGTTTATTTGATCTTATTATTATTTTAATTTATCTGCCTGTTTGCTTCAAATCATAACTTGATAATTTGCCTATTATTATTTTGATTATCATTATTATTACTATTATTGTTGTTAACGTTATTATTATTATTATTATTTTTAATAATAATAATAATAATAATAATAATAATAATAATAATAATGTTATTATAATTGTTTTATTTATTTTTATTTTTTTTAGCCTATTTATCTCCTACCATTACTTCGATCCTGTGCTTAAATAATGTTACACTTTTATAGAATGACCACTCTATCTTCTTGGCTTTTATTTTGACATGTTTTCTTTCACTTCCGGGTCATGAGACTGCCGTTCATCACTCTTCTCTTCGATTAAAACAAATTATGACAAAAAGAAACTTGCAAAAAACAAACTGGATCGTTTTTTTTAATTATTTATTTTTTTCGTTTTTCGGTTGGAAACAAAAAAAACAAACGAAAACGGAAAAAAAACAATAGTATTTCTGTTTTTTTTTGTGTTTTAATTACAAATGACGGATTATCAGATTATACCCAGCAGACCCTGAAGACACAGTGTGCAGGTTTTTCTCTACAGTTTACATTCATCTACAGTGTAGCAGGAGTTGTGTGGTGTGTCTGCGCCTCCAGTGGATCTACAGCTGATAAATCTGTCCAATCTGCACTTTACTGCTAAACAACAACAGACAACCAACGACACCAGTCAAGAGGTCAAGAGGTCAGCTTCACCTGCAATCTTTTGTCTTCATTTTAAACCTCTTTTGTTGTTGGTCGCCTTATTACAAACCAAGAACTTCAATAGGATCTAGTGGCAACTTTGAGTCAATCATCTTAAGTGTAACAATAATCTCTAACTTTTGTCTCCTCCAGACAAACAATCCCATCATCGCTGTCATCATCATCATCATCATCATCATGAACAGCAGCAGGTTACTGTGGCAACGGCTGATTTCAGAGAAGTCATGATTTGAAGGTAAGTGAGAAATTCATGTGATTGAGTTCAACTCTGATCCAGTGAGGGAGACCTTTTTTCAGGGTTTCTCTGGGAGCTTCAAACATGTTTGTGGCATAAGATAAGATAAGATAAGATATTCCTTTATTAGTCCCGCAGTGGGGACATTTGCAGTGTACAGCAGCAAAGGGGATAGTGCAAAAAACAAGATGCATCAGCTAACACAGTAAAAATAAACAAAGTGTAACAAAATATGAACCATTTAAATAGAAGGAAGTATAAAAATAGGAGCAGTATATACAGTATTGACAATATACAGACTATTTACAAAATTGCACAAGTGGAAAATGATATTGCACAGTGAGAATGAATGAAATTCCACCTGAAATCTCTCTCTGTTTAGTTGTTTAGGAGTTGAGTTTATAAGAAACACTGAATGACTGCACCCAGTGGGGCCCCTCCAGGGTGGCACGATGGAGGCATCTGCCCTTGATCACTTTCTCTGGGCTGGGTGTTGTAGCACAGCACAAAGGTCAGGCTGTTTGAACTGTTTATCTCTGCGCTGCGGGGGGGCGCCCTCCACGGCTCGACATGAAAGCGATGAGTCACTCTGTCCGATGGGGAGCAGCACAGGAGAGGGGAAGAAAATTAGGATAATCAGAGAATAGAGGACGAGCCCCCCGGGGTGCTGCCAGGCGGACGGTGGAATCTGTGACTGGATTTTTCTGTTGAAAAACAACACGCCAAAAACTGGCATTAATTTGCACAATCCACATCTAAAATAATCTTGGATTCCTTCCTATTATCAATCTCTATTATTCTGCTTTTTTTTTCTTCACTAGATTTAAAATTTATATTTGAAATCATTAACCCTCTGAGACCCACAATAGACCCGTTTTTGTCTTTTTTTTAGGGGAGTTAAGGGGGTCTTTAGGGGGAGATAGCAGGTCAACAGTAGATGTCACATAGAAGTGGTGTACATCATCTGAAAGCTGAGAACCTGGAGATTAATTTGAGATGCTGCTCAGCACTGTGTGTCAAGTTGTTCTAGTCATTAATCAGAAATAAACATGAATTAATTAATTTATTTACCGGTTATTATCTATTAAAATAAATTGTAAAAGTGTATAAGGGTTTAGAACATTATGATAGAAGTATATGATGGTCATTCTCATGCTCTATTTTTCTCATAATTTGCTGCAGCAATTTGTGTGGTTGATACCATTTGTTACACAGATTTGGTGCTAAATTTAATATTTTTTTATCACTCGAGAATTGATAAAAATGATCAATGATTCCTCCAAAAATACCACATTAAGACACCAAGACCTTGAGGAACACCATAGAAAAAGCCATGCCGTGATTTCTGCAAGAATTGCATTATTCGGCCATTGGATGGCGAGCGCTTCTGTTGTGTAAACTGCTCAGAAACCCCCTTATTGTCAATCTAGCTAGGAAAGCCATCCATCCTCTGAATGCTCTAGGTCTCTAGTTTGTGGCTGTAAAGTTTCATGAGGCTGTGATTATCCTAGAGGTCACCACAGGTCATTTTATACAGGGAGGTCAAGTTAAAAAAAAAATGGTCTCACTACAATGAAATGTCTCCTATAGGGACTAACATCATCACACATGAATACAGTTGGGCTCATTGGATCCCCAAGAGTCTCAGCTTTACAGTGATAACCAATTTATGTAATTCAAAGACTGTTTAGGGACCCCAGTATGCAGAAATATTCAACTACATCATTTTAGAATAGGCAAAGTGGGCATGTCTGTAAAGGGGAGACTCGTGGGTACCCATAGAACCCATTTTCATTCACATGTCTTGAGGTCAGAGGTCAAGGGACCCCTTTGAAAATGGCCATGCCAGTTTTTCCCTCGCTAAAATTTAGCCCAACTTTGGAGCGTTATTTACCCTCCTTCCCAAAAAGCTAGTATGACATGGTTGGTACCAATGGATTCCTTCGATTTTTCTAGTTTATATGATATATGATATCTGTATCTTCATTTTAGCTCTAAAACTGAACCTACTACAACCTCTGAAAGACAGTAAAGTCAGTCTCAGAGGGTTAAGGGATAATGGCTTTCATTCACCCATCAGTGCACTTATTGAAAAGAGTGAACGTCCCCAGTGTGTTGTACATTTAGTGTATGAGTTGGGGTGTTAATTATATTATGTAGGACCTGAAGTTGTGCTATAAGGGTGTCAGTGTCTTTGGGTTTTAGTTCAGTTATCAAGAATTACAGTGTCGTCCACAACGTCCCCCCACCGACGAGCTTCAGCATCCTACCTTCCTCCAAATGTCACTCCTCTTTCATCCTGTTCTTAGAGCTTCATTTCACCTCTGTGAAGCTGCACCCCCCACCTGCAACACACACACACACACACACACGCACGCACACACACACGCACACACACACGCAGGCCAGGCTGCTATATATGGAGTCATAGGAGTGCCATAATAAAGAATAAATCTGTAAAAGAATAACAAAATAAATGTGGAAATATAAAGATAAATAAATAAAAGAATAAATAAGTAGATAAAAAAAAATAGAAATAGAAAAAAATTAAAGAATAAATAATGTGGACATATAAAGACAAACAACAAAATATAAAATAATTATTATATGCACTATCTTCACATTTATTTGTTCATTTATTTATATCCATATTTATTTATGTATTTTCTAAAAATATATATTTGTTTATTTTTTTGCATATAAATTACTCTATTTTTGGATAAAATAATAAAGAAAAATAAAGGGATAAAAATAAATAAATGACATTATATAAAAATGAATAAATTAAAAAACTAATAATAAAATATACAGTAAAAATTGAGTAATTTATATGCAATAAATAAATATCTAAAAAATACTTAAATAAATATATACATAAATAAATTAACAGATAAATGTGAAAATAAGTGAAAATGCTCATAATTATTCTTTTATATCTTATTAGTTGTCTTTATATTTCCACATTTATTTATTCTTTTTTTTTTGTCTTTATCTTTCCATATTTTTTATTTACTTTTATATTCTTTTATGTATTTCTCATTATATTTCAACATTTATTTATTTATTTGTCTTTATATTTACACATGTATTTTCTTATTCTTTTACACGTTTATTCTTTATTATGGCACTCCTATGACTCCATAGAAGAGATGATAGACGGGATTGATCATGTGATAGATGCAGTTATTGATCTGAAAATGTCTGGTAAGTAACTACGACAACCACAACACTGGAGTTAATCTTCTTGCTGTGCCTTTAATCATTTCAACTGATGGGTAACCGATACACGGGGACATGTTAACAAGAGAAAAACAAACCCTAATAATGAGGAATCCAAACAGTCTTTTTAGCTCAGGTACAAAAAAAAAAAAAAAAACATACAAAGGGAAATTAACATATCGACTGTATTGATGATTTACAATGAACAAAACTGTAGCTGACAAAGTCCTGAAGCTGGAAATATTATCTACAGCTGACTTCTCTCCGTCCTCGTAATCAACAGATGGCGGCAGAAATAAGAGTTTAAAGCGTTTAATCAGATTGGTCGGGGTGGGTGGGCAATTTTGCTGCCACAGTAACGGAAATCCAGCTGATTGAATGGTGGATTCAATCAACATAAGGGGGCTTTGTGATGACCCCAGACTGTGTAAAATATCACTGAATTAATTTATTACAACATGAAGACGAGATGATCGATAACACTCAATGAGGAAGATCTCAGATTGTCCCTGTAACGCTGGTGGAATCAATTAAGGTAGTTTTCTGTTATTTTGTTGCATAAAATTGTATATTGATAGTTCTAATTTTTAAATTACTAATAAAAAAAAAAATGGTAACACTTCTTTTCACAGGTCCGCAAATGTAATGGTGATAATTAGCAAGTAACTTATTTGAATTTTTTTTGGAATTACTGCCATATTACCCCAATATTTACCTCAAAATTGATCGAAAATGACTTTATTATAAACATTATTTAATAATTATATGCTAAAATAGCATATAATGGTTAAAATAGGGCGCTTAGGTTTGAGAAGCGGCTGTGCGGTGCTCTTCATACACTTCTGATCAGGCACAAATCTCACCATTTGTGTGACTTATTGTCTACACAAATGTAACCTGGTAGCTGATGTCATGATTCAGGGAGTTTTTTAAAGAATTGCTAATTATTATTTATTTACCAGCAGACATCAACTTTGTATTCTTTTCCTGGAAATGTACTAAATAAATGACAGAATATTGGGAAATAGCAGAATATAATTATTAAATAATGTTTGTAATAAAGAAATTTTCGATAAATTTGAGGTAAATATTGGGGTATTTTGGCAGTAATACCAAAGAAATGTCAAATAGGTTACTTGCTAATTATCGCCTAAATTACCATGAAAGTTGCGGACCTGTAAAATGAAGTTTTACCCCAGGCAGACATAAGAATATCTAATATGCACTCTTCAATATTTGTTTGTTTATCGCAAGTCGTATCGTCGTCCTAATATTGAACAATGATATCACAGATTTTTCTCATATCGTGCAGGCCTACTGAATATAATATGAAATATCCATAAAATGTCACTTAGTGAGGGGTCGTCAGTTGACTCAGTGATAGAGAAGAGGTGCCAGTATTTTATACATACTGTAGAGCATTGATGATTGTGGCAGTGATTTCGTCTTGTACTTGATTAAATTTGGGCCTCACATTACTGCACCGTCATTTTGACACAAAATAAAAACATTTTAAAACAAGATACCTCGAGACAATTAAGAACATTATGTCTCGTCCTGACACAAAGGGGCCTTTTTTTGTTGTTGTTGTTTTGTCTCCCAGCAAAATGTAAGCCTTCCCTGAACGCCTTGTGTTGGGTGTCTTGTGATACAACAGTCCGGTACGAAGCGGGTCCAAAATAGATGAAGGCAGCAAGAAAAGAGCAAGTATAAAAAGAGACTTTGGAACATTTTGTCACTGCTCGTGTGACTTGTGCAAACTGTTTTGTATTCCACCTGAGATCAGAGAAAAGTATCACCAGAGTCTCCAGTTTGTGGCTAAATGAGGCCAAAGGCTGAATGAAGCCTGCCATGCGTCTCACCTGTGTGCTGCCGTGTAGCCACAACAAGCCTGGTTGTTTACAGCACAAACACGAGCGCGCTTCACACTGCTCCCGTGTTTACCTGTAAACAGCACAGACATCACGGGGTGACAGTGACGGTGACGGGGGGGGGAGGGCGGTCTGGTCGCGACGTCCGATTCTGTCCACGACACGTCCAGCAGCCTCGTGTCGACAAACTGAGCCGATGTTTTCACAAAAGCTCAACGCCAGAACTGTGAGCCGAATGAAACCAGTCATAATGTTTTTCTTTGAGCGGTGAAATCACGAGTCCACCGACGTGAGATGATTTTTTTGGTGAGGAGGTGATAATCACAAGACTGAGGACAGATAAACATGAAGAATGATGCTTAAAAATATGCTGGTGTGTCAGCCTGTTTATTACAAATACCAGCAGCAGCAGCAGCAGCTGTGAAATGATCCTGTTCAACACAACGGCCCTGAATATTCACTCCTTTCTACGAGGAAAACAACGACATTTTTTGCATCAATTCCTCGGTGTTATGAGCAGAATAAATACACTTTGATGGAAACTGATCTTAAACAAACCGACTACTTTTTCTTCCGCAAAAATAACACTTTGTTGGAGATGAACTAGTGTCTAAATAGAAGTGCAACAGGGTGTTTTTTTATGTTTAGATCAATAATAAAACAGCTGTTTGTTCATAGAGAACCTGCTGTATCAATCGGACTGATTGTCGAGGGGCTTCTTCAAGTCATAAAACACAAAAACGAGGGAACGCTTTGCCCTGAAGTAAAAACAAAAAAGATTGGATGTAATGACTAATTTCACACTGGATATTATAATTAAATGTCGATGAATGGAGAACCCACATTTTGATGAGGAATGAATGGACCTAACATTGTCTCAGAAATGTCCTTTAATAGCTCTTATAGTTTTCCATAAAAACTGTGTTCCCCCTGAAGTTTCTTTATGTTAATGTGATGTTTGTCACACTGCTGACCCGTGATTAACACAGCAAGGGTTGAGTGTCCATCACACAGAAAACAGCCCGACACTGTATGGCTCTCAAAACATGTAACGCTCCACACGAGTGAGATGATGCAGGCGACGTATCCGGCTACAAAACTTTAATTCTTCACTTTGTTTTGCAGTTCGCTGGGTTTTTAGCTTAAAAGCTCGGTTGTAGCATGAACACGAGATGTATTAATTCAACACATTTTTAGAAAATAAAACTCAGTATATTTATTGGATTATTATAGATGGCAGAAGACGAGAGGCAGCTACAGCTCCGGTACAGTTTTGCAGCAGTTCTCTGATACATGCAGCTCATTGTTCAGCTGTTGCCGCTGTATGAACTCTGAGGTCTCCTCAAGGATCTGCCCTGGGATGTGGAAGTCAGCTGGCGTGTTCTGCTGAACAGCTGATCCCTGAAGGCCCTCGGTCGCTGGCTCCTCTGGGCTGGCTCTGCTGTGAGAGTTGCAGGGCTCCAGATTGCATGCAGTGCCTTGAAGGAACTGCAGAAAGTTCTCCTCGATGGAGGCCTCACGGCTGGGCAGCTGCTCCCCTTCGCCGGGCCCGGCCCGCTTGAAGAGGCAGGCCAGGTGGCGGCTCAGCTCCTCGCGAATCTGCCGGTTCAGAAAGCCGTAGAAGAAGGGGTTGGAGGTGAAGCAGAAATAGCCAATCCACGTGACCACGTCCTCCAGCTGGGCCAGCGAGGCGGGAGAGGTAGACGCCACGGCCGAGTAGAGGTGGAAGGAGAAATACGGCAGCCAGCAGCAGAGGAACTGGCCTCCCACCGCCACCAAGACCACCGCAGCCTTCCCGCCGCTGAAGGTCCTCTGAGGGGTGGTGCGGGCGCCAGTTCCACCGAGGCTGGCCGCCATGGTGGAGTGGCTGCTGATGGACTCGGACCGTTGCCGCGGCGTGTCCATCCAAGTGGGGAGGTGCCCGTGCTGCATGGCCGCTACCCGCGCCACCTTGAACATGTTGCAGTAGACCACCAGAATGATCAGCATGGGGCACAGGAAATAGATGCACGTAAAGAAGACCATGAAAAGCAGCCGTGTGGTCCGGCCTCCCGTCCAGTGGAGGGAGCAGTGTCTCTGACCGTGAGCGAGAACCGAACCCTGGAGCAGCCACCCCAGGACAGGCAGCAGTGACATGATGACGGCTTTAATCCAGATTCCCACCAGCACCATCACCACCACGCCCACCGTCATCTTCACCTCGTGACGCATGGGATGGACAATGTAGTAGTAGCGCTCCACGTTGATGGCACAGATGGTGAGGATGGCGGCGCTCACCAGACACACGCTCAAGCCGAGGTAGCTCCGACACAGTGCCTCGTCCGCCAGGATCCGGTCCGACAACATCCCCAGAGGCATCAGCACCAGCGCCGCCAGCAGGTCCACCAGACACAGGTGGAACACAAAGGCGAACTTGCGCAGCTGCGGCGTTTTGGTGATGACGATCATCACGGCCAAGTTCCCCACCACCGCCAGCACGTCGATGATGAGCATGGCACACAGCGCTAAGGACCGGTTCAGATCTACGCCACCTCGGATGCTCGCGAAGGGCGAGGTCACGTTAGAGATATTCGGGTGCAGTGAGGCTGGAAGGCCGGAGAGAGAAGTGTTCCAGGAGGAGGGGCTCGGCGTGACAAGACGCTCCATGAGAGGATGGGATGAGGAGGAGAGAGGCCGCTGAATTTTACGGGCCCATCACCCATCCTCCCCTGTCATAGGGTGTCACCGAGAGGCTCAGGCGGTGGTGTCTGTCATGGCAGCTGGAGCTGTACAGGCCCTGACCCCCCCGCTAGACGTTAGCCTGGAGCTCTGCAGACGATCACTCAATTCCTTGTAACTTCTAGTGAAGCCGTCCTTCTCTCTCCAATATGACCTTCAGATCTGAAACAAAAGAGAAAGTGCTGTTAGTTTTCATCACATGCTCATGATGAGTTTGACTGTATTTCATGACATATAACACCAACTAATGGGACTAGTTGTTTAATAGTTTGAAAAGGAAACTAAATGTCGCCAGAACATTTTTGGCATCATTGGGCAAAAAAATCATAATAACCTTTCAGCATATTGTAATTCAAGTGTTCTGAGAGAAAACTAAACTTCTGCACTTCCTCATGGCTCTGACGGGAGATTTTGGCCAATCACAGGTCATTTCAGAGAGAGAGAGAGCGTTCCTATTGGCTGTGGACTGGCTGGTGGGCAGTGCTTCCTCAACTGATCTCAACATGGCTGCCGAGTCACAAACTTTTTAATTTTACAGCAACACAGTACACTACAAGATGATTCTGAAAACATCTGAGGATAGAAATAGGCATTACAGTAACTAGTATTTGATCAGCGCTGCCTAGTTTGATCGTTCGATCGGCGTTTGTGAGTGATTGACAGCTGCTCAGAGACGGCAAGACTCCAGCTCAGCTCTGATTGGTTGTTTTCCTCCGGTCTGTGAAATCTTGCAGATGCCGTTAGGAGCACCAGAGGACACCAGAGGCACGTGATTTTTTTTCAGATTACCCGTCTCATGAACTACTGTCAGGGTATAGCGACCGTTTTATAAAAATAACTTTTTTCTAATCATATTTGCTCCAATCTCACCTACTGCTGCTTTAAAGGAACATAAAACTAAGACAGAAATTATGTCTGCTATTGGCGATGTACAGCTTGGTGCTACGAGTCGCTCTCGGCTACTTTCATTTTGTCAAATTAGCTCTCAGATGAAAAATGGTTGGAGACCCCTGGACTGGACTAGAAATACATAATGCAAACGTAAAAACTACTGTTAATGTAAATACTGACAGTATAATATTCTTGTTTTTGATCTATCCACCCATAAAAACCCCAAATCATCCTGTGCGATACTGTAGCTATGAAGCCGTCAAACTTGATGCCGTCTGCGCTCACTTGTAGCCTGGGTCATAATTCACTACGTATTTGACATCTGCATCATCAGATGTGTGTTTTCAGGGCAGCCGGGGGCCTCGGGGAGAAGCTAAAAGCGCAGAGTGGACCATATGTCGCCTTTAACAGAGTCGAGAAGCAAACTGGGCGAGTGAATAAACTGCGAAACTCAGCATTACAGAGAGAGCATGCTGCTGTCTGAAGTGATGGGAGGGGGAGATCGATAAACACTTTTCTTATTATTACGATCATGACATGAGAAATATAAAATGTGAAGCTTCTGAATAAAACCTATGGAGCAACATTAACCTCTTAAGCCCTAGGGTGCTGGAAGGTGTTGTTTCGCCTAGACAGAAAATACCGAAAATCAATCAAGAATAGCTCCACAACTACCAGGTCTATATGCATGATGTTGGTCTCTATGGATAGGTAAGACCTCAGAGAATTCATCCCCAGTGTGAGTAACATTGTGACTGTTGTAATTTTCATTTTTATCCTCGCCTAAAATGTTTTCTAGATTAGACAGTAGATAACACCATTATAGCAATGATGCCATGCACAGAGATGCCACTGAATTCATTCAGCAACTCCTTCACTACAACTGTGCCAAAGCAGATATAAATTACACAAAGCACATAGATTCTACAAAGGTTTTAGTAAGATAGGACCAGGAGGACTCTCCATTTGGCCACTTGGATACCCAAAGTGTGCCAAACGGGTTTTCTACCTCTTGAAAGGGAATCTGGCTGTAAAATACTCCTGATATCCACTACAGGAGGCTATGTGCACACAATGGAGCCTTTGGCCATGACATTTACCCTGTGCATCATCACATTCTACCACTGTGTACAGTATAAAATCAATATAAACAACAGAATTGTATAATTTTGACTCCAAATGGAGTCGTTTTGTTATAATAATGAAATATGATCAAGTAGATAATAACAAATAAGATCAATAACAATGTAAATAAGATAACAAAAGAGAATCCAAAGTCAAGTATGTACATTCAATATAAAAATATTATAAAGTAAAAATACAATTTCTCGTGCGTTGATTTTGTAACGAAAATATTGAAATCATTGCCAAACAAACATTGTTTTGAGTGTTGTTTTAGTAGCGTTAAGGCCTCGTCTTTTAGAAACATTTCAGAAAAAAAGATCGCCACAGCATTTTATGAAGTTTTAAAAGGCAGTGCTTTAACCGGTACCTGGTAAAAGTGGTTAAATTATAATCTAAAATTCATGTAAATGGTGGCAGAGCACCCTCAGCGGTGAGTGCAAGCATCAAGAGGCCCTGCGCGCTGTGTTTACTGTCATAACCTCACCCGGAGACAACCCCACACACTGTAAAAGCCGTGGAACGAGCACTAAGGCTTTGGTACATTTCCATACGCTGCACACCTGCATGGGCAAGTTTTCCATTTCACAAGTGTGACCGACTTCATCCCTGCGAGGCGCCTGTTGTTTTCCTGCCCACGTACGTACGCGCACGTACTCCAACAATCACCCGACAGACGCAGGCGTATACGTAGGCGGCCCCTTGCCGAATAGGTCAAAGGGTTACAGTCACCTTCAGCCCAATAAAACAGCCAATAAACAGCTATATGGTGTAGCAACAACTGTGGAGCAGCCCCTCTTGAGATTCTCCGTCTAATCAGCATTGATTGTTTTATTGCTCTCTGGTGTCCAGGGTCACTTTGGTGCCACCAAAAAATTTAAATACTTGCTGTAAAAAGGAAATTATCAGCCACTCAAAGGGCCTTTTATTACCCGATTAAAAAGCATCCAAACTGGATGTATTAAAGTTGATTTTTATCAAGTCTAAACCACACAAACAGAACTATATAAAGACTATAAGGGGACTCACATGCACCACTTCCTCCCATTTAATGTGATCAAATCAATGAAAGAAGTGCAATTTTAGAGTCACACATAGCTAGAATTTAAGGTCGCAGCAGAATCTCTCCGGGGCTGCCGACTGGAAACCATATGACCCAATAATATGCACATGACACGGTGTTTACTGCGAGGAGAGAAGCAGCCTGTTGTTTCATTACACAGCAGCAACATGCAGGTGACAAAATGAACATATGTGAACCTGCCCTTTTTACATGGAGACACAAAGATAACAGATAACAGATGTGCTAACTTCCATACATTAAAACACTAACAGATGTGTGTGTGTGAGGATGTGACATACCTCAGTGTGGAGAGGGCTGCTTCCTCCTGTGCAGGTTCACAGTGTACTGAAGGACTGTTTTTGCTTTGCTTCCCCCTCACACACACACACACACACACACACACACACAGCAAACACACACTGACACACACCACGTCACAGAGAGAGAGAGAGGAGAGAGGGGCGCTCCTGTGTCTCCTCCTCACCTGGCCCCTTTCATCTCGTCATCACCTCCCACCCGGCCGAGCTGACCGTCCCCCTCCCCATCACCTCCCTCCTCCTCCTCCTCCTCTTCTTCCTCCTCAGCTCTCCTCCAGCCAGGTCTTCGATTCAGGTGGGAGAGCAGGAGGCTGGTGGAGAGATGGTACCTAAAAAAAAAAATAGAATAAAAAAATAAAAAATGAGGAGAGGGTTTCTGTCTTCCAGCCTGTGATGCACAACGACTGGACGCACACGCACACACACACACACTTTCACACACATACATGTACTGTCTCCGGCACGCGCCCAGGGCAACTGCAGCGCCGTGCAGAGCAGACAGGCAGGCGGCGGGTGGGCAGGCGGCACCCAGCCTCCCTGCTCTCTACTGGGTCTTAGTGCCTCACGGCCTCCTCATGGAGGGATGGAGCTACCTTCACAACTAATCTCACCACAGGCATACTTACGACAGAGTATTAGGGCCACATTGAGGGGGGGAGAAAGCCACAATATTACGAGAATAAAGTCACAAAATTATGAGAATAAAGTCATAATATTATGAGAATAAAGTCGTAATATAACGAGAATAAAGTCTTAACATTATAAAGTAGTAATTTTACGTGCTATTTTAGAGGGGAAATAGAGCAGCTGTGTGAAAATGAGGAACGTGGAGCATCTCGTCGAGTTATACTTTAGTTTATGTTTCACAAATAACAAAGTACTTCATCTTTTGGCACATCAGCACCACATTATCATCAGTATCAGGACATTGAAAAGATTGTGCAAGAAACTGCGTTTATTCTGAAGAAAGAGCCACACGGACCTGATGGAGGAACTGACTCTTTTGTAGAGGAGGACATGACTTTTTTTCTTTATTCTCATTAAATTCCGACTTTTTTCTCGTAATATTCTGACTTAAGTCTCGAAATCTCAGATTTTCTCTCTCTCAATGTGACCCTAATACTCCGTTGTAGAATAAAGTCATAACTTAACGAGAAAAAAAGTCATAACTTTACGAGAATAAAGACAAAAATCTTAGTCTCAGAGACTTTTTTTCCTGCATTCTGGTGACTTTAAAAGAATGAAAATAACAGCATTTTTATGTTAAATAGGCCTACTTTTAATTTAACTTTTAATTCTCAGGAAAGAAAACTGATCTAACTAAAAATGAAAATGAAAATCTAACTAATGTTTATCAGTTTTTATTCATTCATTAATTTTTTTCCCCGTCTTGAGTATTTATTTTCTTAGTACTCTCTATTTCTCTCTCCGTCTCTCGCTGAAAGCCGTTTGAAACACGACACGACAACGGTGCCGCTGCGCTCTGAAACGCATTATTTCCAATGGTTAGCGCCGTCCAATGGATGGATATATATATACAGCATAGCCTATACACGCTTCGGGAGGGTTGGCTATGACCACAAGTCCCACTAACAAGTTGCCCAACAATTAGGAGAGAAAATCACCTTAACCTTCTGGATCAGCGTTTCTCTGATTCTCTGTCTCCTCACGCTCAAGATCTCCCTCCACGCACAATCCGACAAAAGCCGTCTCACGAGGCTGGATTATTGATCCCCAGAGAGGAAAGGAATCCCAGTGGTTAATGTTAATGAGCTGAGATTAACATTCACAAAAGCCCAGCCCACACACACACACACACATACATATAGGCCCTGTTCAGACCCGGCATTAAAGCTGCAGTGGGTAGAAATGGAGCAAATATGATTAAAAAGAAAGTTATTTTTATAAAACGGTTGCTATATCTTGACGTGCATGAGACAGATAATCTGAAAAAAATATCATGTGTCTCTGTGTTCTCTGTTGCTCCCAATGGCATCTGCAAGATTTCACAGACTGGAGGAAAACAACCAATCAGAGCCGAGCTGGAGCCTTGCCGTCTCTGAGCAACTGTCAATCACTCGCAAACTCCGATCAAACGGTCAAACTAGGCAGCGCTGATCAAATATGAATCAATATTCTGTTACTGTAATTCATATTTCTCTCCTCAAATGTTTTCAGAAACATCTGTTAGTGTACTGTTTAGCTGTAAAATGAGAAAGTTTGTGATCTGTTGAGGAAATACCAAGCACCGCCCACCAGCCAGAGCACAGCCAATAGGAACGCTCTCTCTCCCTCAATGAAATTACCTGTGATTGTTCAAAGTCTCCCGTCCCTGGCTAGATTTTCTAAAGCCTGAAACAGAGCCATGAGGAGGTGCAGAAGTCTAGTTATCTCTCAGAGCACTTTAATTACAATATGCTGAAAGGTTGTTATGGAATTTTTTTGCCCAATGATGCCAAACAAGTGTTGCCTGCTGCAGCTTTAAGAGGTTAAATGTTGTCATGTTTGTGGATATCTCATTATCTCGAGTATTTTTGGATGAAACCGTTGCAAACAGGCCGGCCCACCGTCGCTGCCTCTGGCTCATGTTGTTTCCTCTGTGAATCATACTTTTAATAATCGTGCCAATTAAATGAGATGATTTAATAACAACGTGCTTTGGACACAAGAAGTAACCTTTATAATGTATGGAGGCGGCTGTTGTATCTGTCAACTCTACTCATTGTTTTGTATTTTACAGTGTACGTATATCCCCTTTTGTTATCCCGCCTCCAGCGTATGGGTTTTATTTTTAGCTCGTCTTGTCTCGATTGATGCTCTGAAAATTGCTTATTCCTCCCTCAGGATCTGCATGAATGGACTGTCCCACACAACGGCATCAGTATGTGACATCCCCTCTTTTCACGCCGTGTATTTCCTGAGGGATTCATTCATCAGTGGAAGTGCAGCTCCACAAATGAGTTTTATGAGTCATCGCTTCTTGTTTCTGATAAATCGATCGGTTCAATTGAACACATTTTTCCAGTTATTGATCTGTGTGTTCAACAAAGGTTATGTGACGTGAACTGTTGTTTCTGGCTGGATAGTTTGACGATCACGCTGAGAAGGCTGCGGGTTGCTCATATGATCTGTAGGAAAGAAGATCAGATATTCACTTTCCCATGAAATGTGTCCCGGCAGTAAAGGCGACTGATGATAAATAACGCCCTGAGAGTTTTTTTTTTTTTTATAATGATCCGAGATGTGATGATAGAGATGCCACCGGGGCGTTTTTTTTTTTTGAAGAAGGAAACAGGAGCATAGAGGAGTCTTTGTTTGTGTTTGTTAATGCTCCACTCTTCAACTTCTATGTGTTTCTGTGTTTGCGTGTCCTGTGACTGTGCTCGTGTCTGAGGTGTTGAATAATGACAGAAATAGCAGATACTTGCTCATGCCAGCAGCACCAATCACAGGGGAGGGAAATACAATGGTTTCCATGGCAACACTAACCCCCTTTCACCCCCCCCCCATCCCCCACGTGCACCACCTCCAACTGCAGATAAGAAAAGTGCACTAAATACACACTCTCGTACACACTGCATGCATCACCAGGACGGGGTGTTCAACGTGTTTTCTGATTATTCTCTTCCCTTTCCCCCCATTCAACTGAACACAGGTGGGCTGATTCATGCTCAATTACAGCTGCTGATCTAATATTGTTTTCCATTGTGATCTCAGATGTCATCAGTAGGGGGAGCTCTCACATTTAACAAGCAACTGCAACACCTGAAATCACCAGAAAATATCCTTCTTATCGGCATACTTGCCAACCTTGAGACCTCAGAAATAGGGAGGATTTCTAAAGTGTGTGTGTGTGTGTGTGAAAATAACAAAATATTAAGTTCACTCCAACAGCATTATGGTAAATAGGCCTACTTTCAATTTTACTTTTAATTCTCAGGAAAGAAAACTGAATAATTCAGCCCTCTGGTGTCAGTTTATATTCATTCATTCATTTTGTTGCCCGTGCTTGAGTATTTATTTCTCTCTTTCTCACTCACTGAAGGTCGTTTCAGACACAATGCAACAACGGCACCACTGTGCCCTGAAACCCGTTATTTCCAATGGTTTGCACCGTGCACTCACTCCCAATTCCTCAACTACCGCCGTTCGGTCGGTGCCCCTCGGCATCGGAGACCGACGCACCGGGTACCCCTCTAGCGTTACTTTTGGACGAACCAGGGACGGCGTGTCAATATACGCCCTGAACGGACTCCATCCGTTATCCGTAATCGCTTTTCCTATTCAGGGTCGCGGGGGTGCTGGAGCCGATCCCAGCTGACATTTTTGGACTTCTTTTGATATTTTTTGGGCATTTTTCAGAAATGTTTTGGACTTTTCTTTAACATTTGTCTGACTTTTTTCTGACTTTATTTCGGACATTTTTTTTTAGTTTTTTTCGTACATTGTTTGAACTTTTATTCGTACATCTTTTGGCTATTTTGTTTTTTACATTCTTCAGACTTTTTTAGATATTTTTTGGATACATTTCAGAATTTTTTTCGGACATTTTTTAAAACTTTTTTTGTACATTTGTCGGACATTTTTCGGACACAGAGACAGACAACCATTCACATTTACATCTACATTTGAGTTAGCTGGAGTTCGTCACATACTGTTGCTAAAGGGTGCCTCTGTGTGTCAGTTTCCGATGAGAACTATGGTGGCCAACGCGAAAACGCAAATGGACCCATCTAGAGCCAGTTGTTGTCAGAGTAGCGTAGGTCATTTGGATCCGAGTCAGTGCGTAGAGTGTGTGGGAAGTGAGTGGTGAAGCAAGAGCGAGAGAGCGTTGGCGAATGTGTGTGAGTTAGTTTAGCTCTGAGAATATCAAGTGAATTGTCAGTGGAAGTTGCAGTTTGTGCAGAAATAAAATGCTGCAGCTCCTCCAGGCCAACAAGGTTTCCTGTGTCTTATTTCCCGCCGGCTGAATGGAGTGACGGCGAGGGTTAACTCCGGAGTGAGTAACGTTATTGACTCCGGCTCAAGCAGGAAAAGCTAACACAGTGGTTTGTCGGTTCTGGGCTACTGCAGAAGCATGGCGGCCGGCTCCGTGAAGACGTCTCGCTCCCTATGGGGATATAAACGGCTCATTCTAAGCTAACAAAAACATTCTTATTATCAGGTGATTATTCACTAAAGAAAACGTATTAATATTATACTCCATTTCTGCCAATAGATCCCCCTAAATGTTACACACTGTTCCTTTAAAAGCAAATGGCCACATATTTTTAATGTCTATATTGTCCATTTTACTTTTACATCATCCTCTGTGATGCCCAGTAGTCAATACATTTATAAAACATGTGGGTAGCCAGAATCTGACCGCTTTGCTCCAGTTTCATCCTCCCACGGTCCCCCAGAGAACAACATCCACCTGGAGGGTCACATCAGACTGATTACTGATAACACCCCATCATGCACCGCAGCAGACAACGCACTCATCTGAGCTGATTAACCCTCATAGCGACGTATATTTCAACCTATACTGCTAATCACAGATTTTATTCAGATCGTGCAGCCCGCGAGGAAAAGAGCAGTGATCCAAAAATAGACTTCTTAGGGTGTTTAAATCTACAGAGATGGAGAGAAAAGTGTTGATCTACATGCTCCACTAACTCCTTTAGAGTTATTAGAGCATGTAGATCTTAACATATTTCATCCTTCCTGGTTTTAAATATTTATTCTGAGGAAACAACACCTGACCATTTGAGACACATCAACACGTTTTATTTAACCTCTTAAGCCCTACGGTGCTGGAAGGTGTGGTTCACCCTGGACAGACTTACCCAAAATAAATCAAGAATAGCTCCACAACTACCAGGTCTACATGCATGATCTTGGTCTCTATGGATAGGTAAGACCTCAGAGAATTCATCCCCAGTGTCAGTAACATTGTGACTGTTACTGTGCCTGAGTAAATTGTGATGAACCAAAGGAAAACATTTACATTTTTATCCTCGCCTAAAATGTTTTCTAGAATTAGACAGTGGATAACACCATCATAGTAATGATGCCATGCACAGAGTTGCCACTGAATTCATTCAGCAACTCCTTCACTATAACTGTGCCAAAGCAGATATAAATAACACAAAGCACATAGATTCTACAAAGGTTTTAGTGAGGATAGGACCAGGCAAACTCTCCATTTGGAGGTTTTCTACCTATTGAAAGGGACTCTGGCTCTAAAATACTACTGATATCCACTACAGGAGGCGATGTGCACACAATAATGCCTTTGGCCATGACATTCACCCTGTGCATCATCACATTCTACCATTGTGCACAGTATAAAATCAATAAAAACAACTAAATTGTATAACTTTGATTCCAAGTGGAGTAGTTTTATTATAATAATGAAATATGATCAAGTAAAACTTAGATAATAACAAATAAGATCAATAATAAAGTAAATAAGATAACAAAAGAAAAGTAAAAATAAAATTTCTCCGTTGATTTTGTAACTAAAATATTGAAATCATTGCCAAACAAACTACAAAATACACTTGGAGTATTCTTTTAGTAGCGTTATGGCCTCGTCTTTTAGAGACAATTCAGAAAAAAAGACCACCACAGCATTTTATGAAGTATTTAAAGGCAGTGTTTTAACTGGTACCTGGTCTGTCGGGTAAAAGAGGTTTAAAGAAATGCGTTTTTTACAGCAAAGATTTGAGTTTGATGAATGAAATCTACTTTTTTAGAGCTGATTTTAACATTAAAGATCACTTGCTGAGAGTCCTGGGACAGAGAGCCAGAGAATACACTACTAACCAGTGACGGTAACTGGTTTGTGCCATTTGGTTTCCCACCAGAGTAATGCACCGGAGTCCAAACAGACACAGTTAGCACTCTCTGTTGGCTCCAGGTTGGCACTGTCATCCTCTGCACACACTGAGTCACTGCTGAGCGCCGACGCTCCGGGCCGTCGTCTGTCTGGGGACGCATAATAACACTGAACCTCACAAAAGGAGCCAAGACTGATATAAAAATAAAAAAATAAAAACTGAGGATAACATTGCTGCTGATTCTACGGTATCATCTTCTTATCAGTGCTATGATACATTATGTTAAAACATATTTGTTTATTTTTCAACATGTTTGTGGTGATTCAAGTAAACTTTATGACTGACTGGAAAAATACAACGCACCGCCTCGAGGCCACAGATGCTCGATGACTCTTTTCAGTGTCACACTTTTTATTGTGAGAACATCATGACTCCCGGTCGAGTTGCTGTTTTTTATTCACTCACCGACTGTGACGAGTTTCATGTCGTTGGACTGATTCACTTGTTAATTTCAGTTTTTTTTTTTTTTTTAATTGTGATACTCACTTTGATGACTCTCCAGAGGCGACAGCGTCCATGAATAACAACATTGAGTTTGTAGAGTCAGGCTGGTGGGGCAGCGAGGTGAGATGTCCTCGGTTGAGCCACAAACGGCCTAAAGGGGCTTCGCTGCTTTATGCCGCAGCGAGACACGACCTTCATCTGTTAGAAGGACAAACAGCTCAGAAACACACAAATAAACCAAAATACAGGAGGAGACGCAATGACATGAACACCTGTACAATATAACTAATACATCAGACCTGGCACCATCATTACGAAAAAGTAGTATACTTCAAGTTTATTTCATGAAGTCAGTAAAGTTCAAATATATTCCCCGAAGTAAGTATACTAATATCAATGTACTAGTAGTATACTTGTAAGTGTACTACTTCAATACTTTCTGGGACTAAATTGGCCCACTTTTTTAGTTTATAAAAGTATACTTTTAAGTGTACTTTAAGTGTAAGATCAGTAAACTTTGAGTACACAACTAGTTTACATCTAAGTTGTATTTTGCATTGCAACTATACTATGAACTATACAAGTGAACCTATAGGTCTACTGTTAGTTTAATAGTTATAGACTTGTAGCCCACATTTTAGTTTATGAAAGTACACTTTGAAAGTACACTCACTCGTACTTGATATTTGAGGTGTGTTATAAACAATCAAGGTTTCAAAACATGTTTGGAAACCAGAAAAATTATCTCAGGTGACTAACAAGTTAAAACATCTTAATTTAAACATGTCCAGAAACCAATATATTTTGATTTAAAAGCAAGTCTTCATCTGCCTGTTTAGAAATAATAAAAGTTGAGTCAATTTGGAGAAAATATACATAATATAGCCAGCAGCTGGTTGGCTTAGCTTAGCATAAAGACTGGGGGAAAAAAGTATATAAACATTGAGCTTTAGGTATTTACGGGGATTACAAGACTCTGACCCAGACGCAGGTAATGATGAGGAGATGGCAGCAATGATTTTAATGAGGAAAAACTTACGGGAAACAAAACAAATGCAGCCGATCCAGGCAAGTACAAAAACCAATCCACCAGGTACGGTACAAAAGCTATCTAGGAATACAAAACACTTGAAAACAGACTCTCTAGGGTGAAAAATCACACTCAAGGAGCGCCGCCAAACTGAAGAAACAGGGGGAACACAGAGACTAAATACACACCAGGAGAACAGGCTGATTGAACACAGGTGGAACAAATCAGGGCGGGGCAGACAATCACAAAAGGCGGGAAACAAAAAAAGACAGGAAGTAAAACCAGTCAAGACACAAGAGGAGTGAACTTATCAAAATAAAACAGGAAACACTAGAATGAATGAAAATAACAGAAGATTATACACGCTGTACAGAGCCAGAAACAGGTTGAAAAATGGGTGAAAATTGGGAGAAAAATGGGTGAATTATGACCCCGGGAGGAAACCGGGAGGAAACCGGGAGAGGGCGATGAAAAACGGGAGTCTCCCGGGAAGATGGCAGGTGGATTTAGTCACTCACATATGATTCAAGATACAAACAGCAAACTCGAAGGATCTCTCATAGCTGCTGTGTAATTTTCATAGAAACCAATCAGTGCAGTCAGTCAGTTGATTAACGGCCGTCTCATCATCATGAAGCAGAACAAGGCCGAGGCCTTCACATCCCCTCCCCTCCTCTCCTCTCCGGAGGTTACCCATCATCATACATCACGCGTCTCTTCTCCGCTGATGAAGACGCCATATTTGCGTTTACACTCTCTTTCCCTTCCTCAGCAGCATTAGCTGTAACATCAATATCCACCATGAATGTGAGCACTAAGTGCATTTACTGTCAGTGAGCATCAGCGCAGTTGAGCCCAGATGTGTCTTAACCTAGCCCACCTTTCAGTTTTTGATATATGGGAGTGGGTGTAATCTTTTTTATTTTTCATAAGAGGATTATTGTCTTTCTCTCTTCAGAGAAAAATTTATAGTTACATAACAAATGAACTCATTCTTTAAAAAACAACAACCATAAATCCCCTTATTTTTTATAAGATTATTTTATTATTTGTTCTGTAAACAGTAACCTGGAACATTATTTAAAAGAGCAGATGGCAATCCAAAACATTTCCATCCCCTTAGCAACGCTGCCAGCAAATAAAGTTTAAAATCTCAAGAGAAAAATATTTCAGAACATTTCCATTACAATTCCTTTCTTGCAAACATCTGTGAGACTGCCTTGACAACAACTGGAATTACACTATTTCACTCTCAGTGTCACATTTTTCACTTGTTCTGAAGAAAATAAAACTGCTAATGAGGAGTTTTTGCTAAAACAGGCAGATGGTGACAGGAAGTGACAACGTAAATTATTGCTCAGTGTGTCCGAAAAGACACATATTACTGTTTATTCACACAAAACTATGTTGAACAAGAGTACACATATTGAGTATGAACTTTTGCCCAATGATGCCAAAAATGTTCTGCCAACTGAAGCTTTAAGTACGGACGTTACGTGACAAAAACTACTTAGTTAGGTTTAGGAAAAGATCATGGTTTGGGTTAAAATAAGTCTGGGAGTGGCGTAACGTAAGTACAGAAGTTATGTGACAAATAAATCAATGTTGACTTCTGGTTTCACACGGGGTACGAACGCTGGTCTACTGAGCAAAACCAACCCCCAGGAAGAACACCGGTCGTCAATCCGGACTTTCGTAGTGGCCAAACGGCGGTACTACAACTTCTGTGTCCGTCACATTATGCCATTGGGCCCAAAAATACTTTTTCCCATAGACTTACATTGGGAAAGAGACGTCTGTAATTCAGCAGATAATTTTTGTTTGAGGTGAATAAACTTCCCAGTACGAACACTTGAATAGCCCTAATTTAAATCATAAGGTCCTAAAAGTTGTGAAACTGTAAAACTGTAAAACTGTGCGCTGAATCCAGAGTTATTTTCCTTCCTCTGTTCATGTGAATGAGAGCCAGACCGAGGCTGGAGCGAGGGCTGGGAGGCGGAGTTAGCCAGCCGTGACGACAGCGTGACGGCTGTGACCGAGCCATGTGACCGAGTGGACGCTACTGCGCCTGCTCCATGGGCCCAATTGATGCGTAAGCTCGCCGGAAGACCCGGTACTTTTCCATTCGGAAGTCGAGCCATTTTGGCTTCATGCGCCACTGAGCAACGTTCATAGGAATGAACGGGGCCCCGCCTCCAACGCTGTATCCAGTTCTCTTAATACATCCATAAGCAAAACCCACACCGACCTCCTCCCTGCACGGCATTTGTCGCTCTTTATACAAATGAATTTTGTGGGATATATATGAATTGCAGTGCATTACTTTACATATGTATATAGGCCTTATCTATGAACGGTGTATGAGAACAGCCTGAACGTGGAAGCATGCAAGAAAAACAAGAATTCAAGGTAACACGGGGTGAGTCATTGATATGCAAATGTTCACTTTGGAGGTGAATCACTCCTTTAACGACATGATAAAACTGAATTTTATATGGTGATATATTTTCATGCAAGGACGTCGGTTTTCAAACCAGCTTAAAGGCCACAGAGTGATGAGTGAACTAAAGAGTTATTGTGTGTTAACATCACACTGGCTCACAAAACAAGCTGATGAAAACGCATTACTCACTCTAACTGTCCAAATGAACATTAGGTGACAGAAATAGTCATGACATACATATTTATGAGAACATTACAAATGCCGCAGGTCGGTCTGCAAAAAGTGAAACACTGACGCAACAACTTGTCTTTAGTACAGTTTGCTTTTCACATCAAATCAGATGCAGCTCTATCAGTGTGGTGTTTCCTCTAGAAACCAGGAGCACCAGACTGCAGTCAAACACCAGAGCAGTATATACAGTAGCTTTTTTACTCTCCACTGCCATCTTGCTCATGTCTCCTGTCCTCATTAGAGCCAGAGAGAGCTGAGTCCTGCAGGCGGGATGTTGTGAAAACCAGACAGATGCTGTACAGTTAATAATGCAAGCCAGCTGTCAGCGTTCACAAGGGTGAGAAACTGGAAATCAGCCAAGCAGCCTTCAAGCTGGTCGGACACTCAGACACAGCGGTTCAACATCCTAAAACACATTTTGACTTCTGCCACAGCAGCACATGAACAAATTCACGGTAGCCTAATGGGGTTTGTTTTACCTGCCGATTGTAAAATCTAAAAATAAATTTAAAAAAAGCTATCGTTCCTCATTTTGGGGAATACGCTTATTTGCTTTCATGCCAAGAGTTAGATGAAAAGATTGATAGCCTTCCGCTCTAATGTTGGTCTGTTAAATAAGCCTGTCGCACAACGTTATTGACGTTTGTGATGTGACATGTTTTCCGCACTTAAGTTACGTTGTTTCCGTACGTATTGTACTTGTGCTGTTTTCGAAACCGCATACTATACTGGGGTACGAACGGATTTGGCCAAAATGTAGCATGTAGTATGCGAACAAAAGCAAAATCTCCAGTATGGCAAAAAATACCCGGATGTCGTACTGATTTGGAAAAAATCTCCAGTATGCACCGGACCAGTCTACCATTGCCTACTGTATCCCACAATGCAAAGCGCTGGAACGGAACAGGCTACGGTTACAACAACAACAACAACAACAGCCAAAAACGGCTCATTTTTTAATATTTTTTGTAGCTATTTTATCACCAAATTCACTTCTGAACGTTTTTGAGGCGAGAAATCAACTGTGTAGATTTTGAATGTTTACAGTTTTACAATATTAGATGGCGAATCGAACATTTGCTCCAACGTTTTCAGAGTTTAGAAGCAGGGAGACCGGGCTGTTATTTCCTTGTTGACGGACAGTTTGTTTAAATATTGCAAGACAAATGTCCATTATAAATTAACGGGAACCTTGTTTATCTGCTTTTTTGGAGTGTGAAAAGCTCCACAATCGCCAGCCGGCCAGTGACGCTCACAGACCGTCTACAGAGCAGCAGAGTGGTGAGGGAAGAGGAGAGGGAAAGAGATACCTGCTGAGACAACATGACCCTTTTTAACATTTCTCTAATCTCTGGAGGGAGATCAGTCCACTGTTTAGTTGCTGTAACTGAAAAAGCAGTTTGAGTAACGTAAATTTTGTCGAGCAATGTTTTATATTTCCCGTCTCCCCTCGTTGATGATCCTGTTTGTCTCACTTCACTATGAGCTGTTAGAATAAATAGTTTAAACCTGCAGTATCTTATAAAGTAAACAAACAACATAAACGACATGTATTTTTGTATTTTTCCATAATATTGCGATAACGGTACGAGTTCTTTTTTTATTTTTGTCCAGTGCTTTAAGAGCTGCATGGTTACTCTACTGCTACTATACGTTCGTCAGTAGTATGCAGTAGACTGTTTTGAATACAGCCTCAGTTTACATACTTATTTTAAGCCCAACCATGATGCTTTGCCTAATACAAAGTGGTTTTGTTGTCTAAACATAACTGCGGACATTACCGTAGTTTTGTTGCACGGCGTAGGATACAAATGACACGTGAAAATCCTAAAATGCGTCCTCCAGACACGTGGAATGTCGTGCTATTTTGCCAATACGCCTTCCCATGAGGCGGGGTTGTACAGCCGGTTAGTTTAGCTTAGCACAAAGACTGGAAACGGGGAAACGCTGTGCTCACAGCTCTGCGGTTTGTCGGCGAACTGTCGCTTTTTGTACAGATCAAACAAATGAGATATAACTCATAAGTCAATAGGAGCTTAACCCAAAGCCTTTCGAATTACAAAATAATAATACCGTAATACAGTATTAGAGAAAATAAACGTGTAGATTTGTGTGTTAATTAGGGGGGAAGGCAGATTAGACAAAAGGATAAATCTTTTAGGACTTCTATTTCTGACACACAAGCAAACTAAAGGGATCTTTCTTTCTGTGTTTACAGCCGAATCAGATGTTAAAATAAACTCATGAGTGGAAATCCATTAACGAGGTTACAGAGCGGACAGTGAAGTGCTCGAGGGCACCGTATCGTCTAAGAATCACAATGTTTTCACTGTAAGAGGAAGAGTTTTATTTGTGCTTGTCTCCAGCTCACAGCGCTGTGGTAATGACAGCAGAAAACAGGATGGAGTTGTAATAATGACCCTGCATTAAACCCCTTGTTTCCCAGAAAACGTCCTCACACTACATGGAACAGAGGGCTGTGATTAATTGAGGCAACAGCAAGAGAAGTAGAGCCTTTTAAATCCCTTAAAGCTCGCCACAGGGCTGTTCTGAAGAATATTACAGAGTGACAAATCTGTTTAATTGACAATAGCCGTCTCTCTCTCGTGATCTCCAGAGCACCGGGCCTTTTCTCTTGATTGTAGTTTTGGTTGCAGTGTGTAGGACGCCCCTGGACCCTGGATAGCCATTATCATGACACGGATGTCAGACACCAGATCTGATGGTGTAGTTGCATTGTAGCTTTCCAAATGAGTCACCCGATGCCTCTGAAAGCTAAAGAAACCATAATTTAATCACTGGGAAAAGTAAAAAAAGAGTGGAACAAAAGGAACAAGCCATAGAAGTATTCAGAGAAGTATAATTAGCGATACTACAGTGTAAAAATATCCTGTTACAAGCAAAAAGTCCTGCATTCAAAATATGAGTTGCTGCTCTAATCGATTTTAAATCTGGATCAAATGACCACACGAAAGGCGTCGCTCATCAACCCGATATCACGCCAAAGCGAGTAATAGACCCACCAATCCACCAGAGGATAGCGTGTCAGTGTCTTGTTTTGAATATTACACGTGTATGAAGGTGCAGTACCAGCAGGGGGAAACAAAACCACTCACTTAGGTTTAGGAAAGAATTGCATGGTTGGCCTTAAAATAAGTAAGTAAACTAAGTAAAAGATGTACGGAAACAACGTAATATCAGTACAGAAAAAACGTCACAAATGTCACTAAAAACCATGTGACACTCGGGCCACACAGGGAACGTCAGCAGAAAGTGTTGTTTTTTTATTTCAGTGTCCATCTTAACAAATTAGAGCAGCCACACTGCTCGCGCGGCTCGGCTGCGTTTCTTCTAGAGATTCGAGAAGTCTCACCTATTTTTACGTAGTTCACAGCAACAACAGACAGTGAAAGTGATCGTTTGACAGTATATTGCCATCATACCGGCATACCTGCAGAAGACGGCACATGGGAAAGCACCCAAGGGCGAGCCTGCACCTAAATAATAGATTCATCCTCCAGCACCAAAGTAACTGACTCACTCGCTCCCTCATCATACAGTGTCATCAACATCAGCAGCCGTTATATAACTACTGCAAAGGCCAGTTCCAGCTTAACAGGGTCTGTGTGTCTGTCTGTGTGTCTGTCCGTGTGTCTGTCTGTCTGTGTCTGTCTGTCTGTCTGTCTGTCTGTCTGTCTGTCTGTCTGTCTGTCTGGAGCTGCTGCTGAATTGGCTTTTTGGGCCGACTTCCCTCTGATGCATCCTAAGATTGAACAAACCACACGCCAGCAGGATAGACAGAGCTGTGAATGACGTACATTAGATTGGGGGAAAGTTTATTACACTGTTTATAAAATCCTCTTACTCGTATTAGAGTCAGTGCAGTGCATTCATGCGTGAGGGGTGTCTCTTATGCAATCAGGGCAGTCTGCTTTTGTTTTGGCTGGCACTGGGAAGGCCAGAGGTCAGGGGGGAATGAGAGGAAGTATATCAGATAATAGTCAGCCAGCTAATGATGGGAATCAAGAAGGTGCGAGCGCGCCTGAGCACTTTGAGCATGATGACTAAATTTAGAAGCAGCAGAGAGCAGCGACGCGTCCGTTAATCGAAGAGAAGAGCACCCAAACAGACACACATACGGGCAAAAATAGAGAATTGATTCCCCTCAGCCTTCTGTGTCTTCACCTCCGCTGACAGGGAGTGTGTGCTCCATTATTCACAGCCCAGAGCTGAATAAATAAAGGCGCGCGGTAAACACAGCTGATCTAATGATGCAACGGGACACGTTTTAGATTCAGTACAACTCTTTCTCGCTCTGCCACCCTCCCCTTCTTCTCCCATCAACGATCTCCCCTTTCAGCCCCGTGCGTCGCCTCTTCTGCTCCATCGAGGCCTCGTGAACGCCTCCCTCCGTCCTGCTCGTGATCCCGCTGCTTGCTTTGCGGTTTGGAGGACATTTCATCAGCATTTCACGCGAAGGTGATTTATGTTTTCGGGCTCCTTAATCTCTTCTGGGTTATGACTTCTGAGGTAAAGCCACTCAGCCTCTCAATTACACTCCCTTCCTGTATCATATAGCACTCAGCCTACACAATGTAATGTTTCCTTATTTAGTTCCCTGAGGAGAAAATGATCTGCCATTTACAATCTCATTCATGCACATTGTGAAAAAGCATCCTAATTCCATTTGAGTGCTGGTGGGTATTTTTGTAGGCCAACCAAGAAGTTAGTATCGCCCTGGTTCCCTCGATAAAAAGCCAACGGGATTTTTCCACATTTCATCATCTCTCGGTATAAATAGATATTCAGGACTGCACACTGTTACTTATTTGCATGCTTTCCTCTCAGCCTCATTACAGCACTCCACTCCAAAACGCAGATGCAATTTTCTGCCTGCCCCTGGAGCACAATCATTGCCGTTTGACTGGAGAGCTGTTACAGAAGACCTCTTCTCTGCCCGGGCTTGATGTGCCACTAGTGGCCACGGCCACAGGCGCTGAGGAGTGAAAAGTGAGGGGGGGGGGAACGAAAGCCAAGTGCTCAGCAAACAAGGTCTGCAGGTCAGCATTTTAACCTGTCCACTCTGGCTTGATGGGCTCTTAGCAAAGACAACAAGAGGGACTCCGGGTAGTGCACAGTCTCAGTCATTCGTGAAGGGATGGGAAGTCCTCTTTGCCGAGTAATGTTGACTGCTGCTGCCAAAATGGCTCCGGAGCAAACTTGCCAACCTTGAGACATTAAAAATAGGGAGGATTTCATAACCACAGCGGGGGGCGGGGGGGGGGGACTTCGTTCCCTGAATTCTGGTTCGGTGCAACAGCATTTATATGTTAAACTTTTCATTATACCTTTAATTCTCAGGAAAGAAAACTGAATAAAACACATTTTGATCTTTGTCGTGCCTCAAAAACTGATGTGTTATGATCCACTAAAGCCCGATACAAGATGAATAAATCCAAGTTTTTATTATCTTAACCGCCATCTTGACTGTAGGGAGCCAGGAGGGACAATTGAGTAAAATTCAACTCTTCTTTGTTTGGGCACCCCGATTCGACTGTTATCATGCCATTAAATAGCCGTTATCAGTCACTATAAGCACCATAGATGTGACTCGTTAGGGTTGCTTTTAAGTTTCACTTTCACTTTTACAACATAGTAGGCCTATGTTGTAAGAGTGAAAGTGAAACTTAAAAGCAACACGGTCATGTTGTAAAACTGAATAAAACCTCACGTTTTGAACACAAACACTTCTAAAACTTCTTTAGGGTTAGGCAAAAAAACAAAACACTTGGTTCAGTTTAGGGAAATACATAGTGTTTTGGGTTAAAATAACTACGAACACAAAGACAACTACACAGTGTTGGTTTCACATGGGTGAAAGTCCTGTGTTTTGTACTCTCAATTTCTTTCTCTGTCTCTCACTCACTGAAGGTCCTTTTAGAAACAACATGACAACACCACTGCGCTCTGAAACCCGTTATTTCCAAAGGCTTGCGCCGCGCCACGACAGCTTTTCGGTGCAACGAGCAAAGCCCAACTTTGAGCGCTGCACGCAGTGATGTGTGCTGAACCCAGCGGCGAGCGCAGCTCAAACATGAGCTCAAACTGCGCTGTGTCGCGAGCATAGACTGCTCTCTATCGCCAAGAAACCACATGTGTTGTAACTCTATTGTCGTCTGTGTGAAAACAGTAGAGCTTATAGATGATGTACAGTGAAACAGGAACATAACAGAACAAAATGGAAAAAAAAAAGTCTGACAATTTGTCGTAAATCGGAAGAAATACAGGAGAATCGTGACCCTGGGAGGAAACCGGGAGAGGGCGATGAAAAACGGGAGAAAAATCGGGAGGGTTGGCAAGTATGCTCCAGAGCAGAGGGAGCTATAAGAGACAAGTCTAAGAGGCTAGTTGTAAGAGACGCTGAGTGAAAAACTGAACATGAGGAGAAAACACAGAAAAAATGAGTGCTAAATACAGGATGTACTGCAGGTGAAAACCAGCAGCACGGACATCCTCATCCCCGATCAACAAGCCATTTCTTGATTCTGACACAGGGAGCCAAACATTTTCAAGGCGGTGAGTCACTGACTATTTAGAGTCTTTTCCTGCCTTCTCCAGGGGACCTCGTCTTATTGGCCGAGTGCAGGGGCACGGCTCTTATTGCAAAGACAGCGGATCGGCGTTGTTTTCCCACATAGTTAATTAGTAAAGAATCATCTGTTTCCTTTGGGAGCAGCTAGCATGCATCAACTCCTTTATCTTTTCCCTGGAGGTAGGGATTAACAGGTATTAGAGACACAGACTGGGAAATGCCTCGTCTTCCAACATCTCTCTCTCTCATTCTGAACAGAACTAAATTACATCCTCTGTTTTGTGCGTCTCTACAGTACACAGATTTAATATTTCCCCCAGCTATAAATAGATCCGTAATGGGTCCTTGGCTTGACAGTTTCACCTGACAGATAATTATGGCCAGTTATTACAGCAAAGCTTGTAACTGCATTAGTGACAGCGTTAATTAGTGAGTGAAAACAATGTGTGCCCTGCCTCTTGATTATACCCATTGTTAATGCTCACAGTGTAGGCTGACACCTGCAGCCCGTTCTCCGTGATTTAAGAGTCGGGGGTCTCCGGCGTCGCCACAGCGGGGCCTACGGCCTGTTGCTAAGCGATGGGAGAATAAGACGTGCCAAGATTACAAACAGCTTTGCTTTTATTGAAGCATGTGGCGTCCATGTGGGCTTCTTCTCTGAGATATGATTGTTGAGTGACCTTGTTTATCCCTGTACTTCTGATCAAACACAAAACTGAAAGTGTTGCCATGGAAACCAAGAGCAGTCCAGACGCAGGCTATTTTACGATTACATTTTTTGTGTTTGCTCTTTATTCCCCTCGAAACCATTCCTGCATCCACATGTCTCAGATATCTTTTTTTCAAGCCAGAGGGAAGTGATACTGACCTCTGATGAGCTAAACACCTCATTTAGCTACAGTTACCTGCGTCAGACACAACTACAACTGGAGTGATTTATTCAGAACTAATACATTATTAACAACGTCTGTCCTAGTGTTTACCTGCACGCTCAAATCAGTTGTAAAAGAATCACACTCGAGCCAATTAGCATCTTTAAATGAACCATAAATGTGTAGCATCATCATCAAGTGTTCTTACAAACCATTCGGCATTTTACATTTCAATTACTTGAACTACGGTGAGTTGGCGTAAAGTGGGACACCTAAGCTCTAGTGGGTTTAGGTCTTCCTCAAACAAATAAAGGTTTTAGGCAACAAAACTACAACTTCTTTAGGTTTAGGCAAAAAAAAAACACTGAGTTAAGTTTAGGGAAAAACATCGTGTTTTGGTTTAAAATAACTATGAACACAAAGACAACTACACATTGTTGGTTTCAAACTTAAGAGCAACACGTTCTAACATGTTGTAAAACTGCATGAAACGTCACGTTTTGAACACAAACAAAAATACTATATAAAAAACTAATAAATCTATAACTTCTTCAGGTTTAGGCAACAAAACTACAACTTGGTTAAGTTTAGGGAAATACATAGTGTTTTGGGTTAAAATAACTATGAACACAAGGACAACTACACATTGTTGGTTTCACACAGGTGAAAGTCCTGTGTTTTGTACTCTCAATTTCTTTCTCTGTCTCTCACTCACTGAAGGTCCTTTCAGAAACAACGTGACAACGGCACCACTGCGCTCTTAAACCCGTTATTTCCAATGACTTGCACAGACAAAAAGGTTAGGTTTAGACAACAAATCTATAACTTCTTTAGGTTTAGCCAAAAATAAAACCAGTTAGGTTAAGGCAATAAAACTACAACTTCTTGGGTTTAGGCAAAAAAAAAAAAAAGTTAGGTTTAGGCAATAAAACCACAACTTTATTTAGGTTTAGGCAATAAAACTACAACTTCTTTAGGTAGGGCAATAAAAGTTAGGTTTAGGCAATAAAACTAAAACTGCTTTAGTTTTAGGCAATAAAACACAATTTGCCTGGAAACTTCATAGTGATTTGCTGAGTGAGGTGGTGAGACAGAAAGTTTAGTTTTTACTCGCTGTTAAGTTAAATGTCTGTGGAGAAGAAGATCATTGTTTTAGTTTCTAAGATCCTTCTTTTGTATGTATTGCATCCAAGATTGCATATACAGACCAAACAAAGTGCTGCTTGGCACAAAGACACACACATTGTTTGAAAATGTTGCAGTTTCTTTTGCAAACAAGCAGGCTACCTGCTACCTTGCAAGCATTCACACGTCCACAGCAACGAGCGAGAAGTGTCTGGCGCGCGATTTGTTTGCTTCCAGTTGGTATTCACCGTTACTGAGGGTTATAGCGAGATTCACAGCGTCTTTTTCACCGCAGCAGAAGTTGGTAGGGACCAAAAACAGCCTAACATTCGGCAGATGGTCAGAAACACAACTCTAAATGAGTTATAATGTTGCTTTGTATCGGCTGGATGCACAAATTCATCATATCAACTCAAAAAGTGATGATACAAATGTTATTGCAGGTTTAAAACTTTTTAGCTATTTTGTGCCATGTTGTGGACGCAGCTGCAGGTCTATAACGTGGGCAGCCTGCAGCATGGAGTGTAGTTGCATCCAGTTGTATAGGTTATGTTGCTGTCGGTGGGTGTTTACCATGTCAGCAGAGACGCCAGGTGGAGCACAGAGAGAGCCTGCTGTATGTAAACATCATTTAAATCGATGTGATCAGGAGGTTGTGCTGATAATCCTCTCAGGCTGTAGAGTGAGGTTAACGGCTTTCAGAATGCAGTTTCCATATGTGAAATATGATCGGGTTACAAGAGCTATGGCCACTTAACAATGCTGCAACCACTTAATGATTAATAGGTGGTGGAGTCGGGGATTTCTACTGGCCTTGACTAACGGCCTTGCAGAGAAACACAGAGGTTGTAGCGACTATTAAAGAGCCGCTAAGAGGCTGAAGTCGGCTCTTGACTGTGACTCGTTCTAAAAAGTCCAGATGCGTTTTACTGTTTATTAAATGAAAGGAATTACAAACAATAAGGCTAACTGGAATAACTAAAGTATGTAACGTGAAGTGACGGTCAACAGAAAATATCCAAGCCTATATCTCACCCTCTTTATCTAACTCCCGCGGTCCAAGTGAGCAGTTTTAGTGGGCTCAGTTTTAAAACTAGAGCGAAGATACTGGCATCATGAAACTAGAAAAACCTAAGGAATCTATTGGTACCAACCATGTCATACTAGCTTGTTGGAAATAACGCTCCGAAGTAATGGTACATTTTGTCGAGGAAAAACTGGCATTGCCATTTTCAAAGGGGTCCCTTGACCTCTGACCTCAAGATATGTGAATGAAAATGGGTTCTATGGGTACCCACGAGTCTCCCCTTTACAGACATGCCCACTTTATGATAATCACATGCAGTTTGGGGCAAGTCATACTCAAGTCAGCACACTGACACACTGACAGCTGTTGTTGCCTGTTGGGCTGCAGTTTGCCATGTTATGATTTGAGCATATTTGTTTATGCTAAATGCAGTACCTGTGAGGGTTTCTGGACAATATTTGTCATTGTTTTGTGTTATTAATTGATTTCTAATAATAAATATATACATACATTTGCATAAAGCTAGCATATTTGTCCACTCCTATGTTGATAAGAGGATTAAATATTTGACAAATCTCCCTTTAAGGTACATTTTGAAGAGATTTAAAAAAATATGTGATTAATTTGCGATTAATCACGATTAACTATGGGCAATCATGCAATTAATTGTGATTAAATATTTTAATTGATTGACAGCCCTAATGATTACATATGACATATCATTCACATTATTTATTTGAATAGAGGAAGTCAGATTTTGCAACCGACACCAACTCTGGGGACGGTTGCAACGTGTTAAAAATACAGAGAATTTCACAAATTCACTTTTGCTTTTGTCTCAATGAGCATATAGTATTCTGAAAATATGTATTGATTTACAATAATATTATGGTATTACTTACTTATACCATAATATTATAGTATTATTTATTTATACAATAATATTATATAATAATACAAAATATAATAATAATAATAATATCATATCAATCATAATAATATTAAAAAACTAAAATATATATACAAATATATAATATTGTACATTTGCATAAAGCAGCATATTTGTCCACTCCCATGGTGATAAGAGTATTAAATACTTGACAAATCTCCCTTTAAGGTACATTTAATTAATTTGCAATTAAAAATATTTTAATGGATTGACAGCTGTACTCTGTCTTCATGAAGAGACTACTCTTTTTTTGTTTACAGAGATTGAGTCATCGATCTGTGCTGGAAACCCCATCTGAGCAGGTACACAGAAATAAACAAGAGAAGGAAGGCCATCTCAGATTTGCCACGGAGCCAAAACAGTCAACGAAAGGCCGCAGGCAGTTGCCAGGCAACACTATCCCTATCACAGCAGGAAGTGGAGTCGAACATTAATCACTTTCAGCTCCATCTCACAGGAGTCACGGCGCTAGAGTGCTCCGGTCAGACAGAGGTTTCTCACTCCGTCCAGTCACACTGGTTCACCTGTATTTACTGGCATTTTACTGGAGGCCAGCAGGTATATTTATTAATGGAAAATATATCTGACAATTAAAGCTGCAGTGGGTAGAAATGGAGCAAATAAAAAAAAGTTGTTTTTATAAAACGTTTGCTATATCCTGACAGTAGTGCATGAGACAGGCAATCTGAAAAAAATCATGTGCCTCTGTGTCCTCCGGTGCTCCTAACGGCATCTGCAAGATTTCACAGACCGGAGGAAAACAACCAATCAGAGCCGAGCTGGAGTCTTGCCGTCTCTGAGCAGCTGTCAATCACTCGCCAACTCTGATCAAATGGTCAAACTAGGCAGTGCTGATCAAATATGAATCAATATTCTGTTAAGTTAACGCCTATTTCTCTCCTCAAATGTTTTCAGAATCATCTTGTAGTGTACCGTTTAGCTGTAAAATGAGAAAGTTTGTGACTCGGCACCCATGTTGAGATCAGTTGAGGAAATACCAAGCACCGCCCACCAGCTGGAGCACAGCCAATAGGAACGCTCTCTCTCTCTGAAATGACCTGTGATTGGTCAAAATCTCCCGTCACAGGCTAGATGTTTTTAAAGCCTGAAAACAGAGCCATGAGGAGGAGCAGAAGTCTAGTTATCTCTCAGAACACTTGAATTACAATATGCTGAAAGGTTATTATGGAATTTTTGCCCAATGATGCCAAACATATACTGCCCACTGAAGCTTTAATATCATATCAGTCCATTTTTGTCCCACTTTATATTTGAACTCAAGTCTGAGTCCAGCATATGAGGAAGTTTACATTCTATTTGTTTTCAGAGGGGAAACAAGTTAAATCCGTTTAAAATGATTTATCTAGCGCTTGGAGGATTTATCTGGCACCGAATTTCCTTGAAACAAATCATGAGGGATGTCCGCCTGCAGCTCAGTCTGCTTCAAATCTGTTTGTTTCACCTGCCAAAGCACATCTTTTCAAGGCAACTCCAGCTCCGACTGAGTTTCTGAAATTATATCTACTCTGCCATGCTTGTCTGTCTGTCTCACAAGGGTTGGATCCAGCCTTGCACCGAGACAAAAAAACAAACATGATCCTAATGTCTGCAAAACGGGTGAAATCCAAGTGGCATTTGAAGCACAATATAAGGCACAATAGAATCCTATGTGGTCTACTTTTTCTCTGCTCTTGATCAAACGAGTCTGAACTTGGGATCAAATCAGCGAAAAGACAGTGACATCGTTTTCGGTCTGACTAATATTGATAAAAATCCCAGGGGTGTGCGTTATCCTGATAAATCTCTATCTAATTTCTCAGAAGAGGGTCACACACATTCATCTTATGAGGTAATAATAATTCATATGACATTAAAATGATCCCCTGTTGCTGTAATATTCATTTATTAAATGATTTCTGGTGGCAGTTTGAGTGGGAGGCTACATCAGTGTAGCAGCTTATTGGCAATGCACAGGTTCTCACAGCGCTGCCAGAGCCAGGCTCGCTGCAGCAGACCTGTGAATCGAGGAAAACCCGAAAAAATCTCGAGAGGCAGCATGTGGGCGGATTCCCTTGAGTAAAAAAAAAAAACGACAAGGTTTTCCCCGCTCAGTCGGCGCTCATAAACAGACCTAATCAAATATATAAAGAGCACATTGAGCGAGAATGGAAGGAGCAATGTGGGGAAATCATAAAGCTGGACAGGATGATCTCATCCATAAAATAACGTACTGATGTAAACAGTAAAGCCAGTCTATGTTACCCGGGCTAATCAACAACTAAATACCCACAGAAATAGTATAATTTAACCCTCTGAGACCAGCAGGTTCAGTTTTAGAGCTAGAGTGAAGCTACAGATATCATATGAAACTAGAAACCCTGAGTAATCCATCGGTCATGCTAGCTTGTCAGAAAGGAAGTTAAATGACGCTCCGAAGTAGGGGTAAATTTTGGCGGGGAAAAATTGTCATGGCCATTTCCAAAGAGGTCCCTTGACCTCTGACCTCAAGATATGTGAGTGAAAATGTGTTCTATGGGTACCCACGAGTCTCCCCTTTACAGACATGCCCACTTTATGATAATCACATGCAGTTTTTTGCATGCAGTATAAATGTGTTATTTTCTCCTATTCTAAAATGGTGTTTGAATATTTCTGCATACTGGGGTCCCTAAACAGTCTTGAATTACATAAATTGTGTATCACTGTAAAGCTGAGACTCTTGTGGATCCAATGAGCCCAACTGTATTCATGTGTGATGATGTTAGTCCCCATAGGAGCCATTTCATTGTAGTGAGACCATTTTTTTAAAACTTGACCTCACTGTATAAAATGACCTGTGGTGACCCACATATATGGTGACAAAACAAAAATAGTGTCAGTAGTCAGAATATGTAGTGGTTGCTAACATAGTTAGCTGTCAGATGACGGAGAGAAAAATGTCAAAAATGTGGGACAGTTGCAACGTGTTAAAAATACATAGAATTTCACAAATTAACTTTTGCTTTTTGTCTCAATGAGCATATAGTATTCTGAAAATATGTATTGGTTTACAATAATATTATGGTATTAGTTATTTATACAATAATATTATTATGATTTATTATACAATAATATTATAGTATGATTTGTTTATACAATATTACAGTATTATTTAATAATACATTAATGTTATAGTATTATTTATTTAAGCAATAATATTACAGTAGGATTTATTTATACAACAGTATTAACAGTAATTTATTTATACAATAATATTATATTATTAATTTATAAAATATTATGTTATTATTTATTTATACAATAATATTATAGTAGGATTTATTTATACAATAATATTAAAGTATTATTTATATATACAATATTATATTATTCATTTTTATAAAATAATTATATTATTAATTTATAAAATAATTATATTATTTATTTATACAGTAATGTTATAGTATTATTTATTTATACAATAATATTATAGTAGGCTTTATTTATACAATAATATTAAAGTATTATTAATTTATAAAATAATATTATGGTATTACTTACTTATACAATCATATTGTAGTATGATTTATTTATACAATAATATTATAGTACAGTGTACTTATTTAATATTGCATTTATTTATACAATAATATTATAGAATTATTTATTCATACAATAACATTAAAGTATTATTTATGTATACAATAAAATTATAGTATTATTTATTTATACAATAATATTAAAGTATTATTTATTTATACAATAATATTATAGTATGATTTATTTATACAATATTATAGTATTATTGATTTATTTTTGTAATATTTAAGTTATTTAGTTTAGTTTGTTTGTGCGTAGGCCTATGCCTTGAGTCAATGTGCAGATGTTACAGATGTTATTCAATTCCTTTATATTTCAGTGTTATAATTTCTACTTTTAGATGATTTATTCACTGTATGTCAAACAATGGCTTATTGTTTGTTATATACAGCCATTATAATGGACAGTGAATAACATTTATATATTTATATATATTATCTATATTCAGTTTTAACAGTTTTCTTCATCTCCTTGTATTTTTTTATCTGGTATATTTTGTTGTACTTTGTACTTTGCACTGCTAACTTTTTTACTGCCTTTTTACTAACATGTATTGCACTATGGAACTGTGATGCTGGAAACTTGAATTTCCCTCGGGATCAATAAAGTTACTATCTATTGTAATGGAAAATTACATTGTATGCAATGATGTCTCTTTATGCAACAGCGGAAAGTTACTGTCTTTGTCCTCTTCGTCTCATGTAGTGGGAAAGTACTGAGTGTTTACTTTTACTGGAACACTGTCTGAGTAAAACAACTCCTTTTCTCACATGCAGTCCCTGTTGTAGATTTCTATAGAATCACATTGTAATAATCTTCTGCAGACTTTGTGTGACTCTGTATAACCAGTGCCTCTCCTTGCAAGAATAAAATACAACAAAGACATTTCATCTGCTTGAGATCCTTATTTCAACGTCCATTAGGACTCATCTTGGAATATTGACAGAATTTCCATTACACTATCTATCTATCTATCTATCTATCTATCTATCTATCTATCTATCGATCTATTTCCAGCTGTCTCCTGATGGTTTCCAGCGCGTCTCCGCAGCGCATCTTTCAAAGTGCGCCACCTCCAGCAGGTTGGAGCGCAACAACAACGTTTCCTCCGCAGAAAACAGCAGCAGCATCAGGAGACAGCAGCTCCAGACCGACTGCTCCTCCTTAATGATCTCCGCTGAGCTGCTGGTGAGACCCGACAGAAACCTGCTCCTCCAAATGCGCCAATGATCCGGATGCTCGTCCGTGTGCGTTGCTATGAGCGACGTTTGAAAGCATCTTCTGTGATTAGTCGCTTTATTGTCAGCAGCTAAAAGCACGTCTGCTCTGCTCTTTACGTAATCCTTCTTTTTTTTTTGTGCGTAATGTTGCACTGGGTATTTGGATGCCGCGTGGATTATTTTGGTGAGGATCTTCTCTAGTGCTCTCCTCCTCTTCCTCCTCCTCTTCATCCTCCTCCTCTTCCTCCTCCTCTTCCTCATCGCATCCGCTGTTGTCCTCATCGGCAGCAGACACACACAGACTCATTCAGACTGGGGACTATTTGTCTGGAGCGTCGTTGTAATTGTAAACAGACTTGGAGCTTGTGTTTTTAATGAAACATCCCGGTTGAAGGTTGAAGGTTGAAGGTAGGCGGTTTCCTTTCTCTCCATCTCTCTCAGCTCACGTTTCCATGTTTGTGCTCGTTTGTTTTCCAGCAGAATGGTGCAATGCAACGTTTAGCTCTTCTTCCACATAATGCATCAAGACGCATCGGAATATGACATAACGTACATTTTGCATGATTTCACATTTTGATGATATTTGTTTTTGTATGATTTAGTGGAAGGCTACTGCATTTATTTACTGTGTCTCAGAGAGATAATGAGGGAGAGAGGGAGGGAGGGAGAGAGAGAGAGAGTGAGAGATGGGAAGAGGAAGAAAAATCAATGCATGTCTTCCAGCAGTGTGAGTGCACATGGGTTAGTGTTTTAGAGGCAGATTCGTATATTGTGCAAGCAGGGGAAACTTTGCATTGTGCACAGTATGTGCATGAGGAGGCTAGAGAGACATGTTATAGCCTGCATGTCCACATGGGTGCAGAGGTGGGAAGTAACTGAGGACATTTACTCAAGTACTGGGCAGTATGCACACATATAGATATTTTATTTTTAAGTATTTTCCTTTAGGGTGACTTGACATTTTAATACTAATAATAATCCTTATTGTCCACAAATGTGGAAATTTGGCTTCACAGGTTGGTTAAAACGCATCAGAGTTAATCACAATAAATAGCACAACATTCACGGTACAGATAACAATAACGGACATGGTCCCGGTGTGAACGGTGTTTATGAATTTAGTTATGCAAAGTTATTGCATTTGGTATGAAAGACTTTTCAGCCGATTAGACTGTTGTCAGGCTATTAAATAGGAGTTATCAGTCACTATAAGCCCCATAGATGTGGGTCAATAGGGGTCTACTACTACACCCACTAATAGGGTTTATCATATATTCAGATGGTAGATCACTGAAAGAAGGTATAAAATAACACAACAGCGACTTCTAGCAACCGTAGTATTTATAACAGGAGAAGAAGCGGATGTCAGGCGCTGAAGAAGTTGTAGATTTATCGCTTAAACATAAAGAAGTTGTAGTTTTATTGCCTAAACCTAAAGAAGTAATATATTTATTGCCTAAACCTAAAGAAGCCTTTTTGTTAGTGTTGAAAACATGATGGTTCATTCAGTTTTACGTGTTAGAATGTGTTGCTTTTAAGTTCCGCTTTCACTTTTACAACGTAGTAGGTGTAGTAGGCCCCCAATGACCCACATCTATGGTGTTTATAGCGACTGATAATGGCTATCTAATGGCCTGATAACAGTAGAATCGGGTAGATTTTTTGTAAATGTTCTCGGTTGCTGCGGCGGATCTATAGCGTGGCAGTTTTATAAATTCTTTAAAGTAGAGGATGAATGGGATCAGGCACAATTTGTCTGGCTTTTTGTCTCGCCTGTGTTTGTACACACACCTCCCAGTTGTTTTTTGCTCTTTCCCAATAATTTTACCGGCCGTATTTGGATAGTTTAGTTGTTCTTAGCCCACAGGTGCCCATATCAAATTTAAGACAATTTCAACAAGACTTTTGTAGACAGTCTCTAAGATGTTCTTGTATGAATCTAATTTCCTGATAATATATACATGCGCTGTATTGTTTTTTAACAAATGTATTCTGTGTTGGCTGTAAAATTTAAAGTACAGTCAAAAAAGGTTCCTAAATATTTAAACTCCTCTACTGTTTCAACAGTCTGAGAGAATAATGGCTCACAATAAGCAGCTCCTTATAGTCTCATTTAGAGGGAGAGATTTAGATTCAGAAGGAGTCCATGCTGTGCATTCATTGCAAACTCCTTTATTTGCATATTAAGCTGCAAAATAACGAATAAGCTTCTAAAATGTGATGCTGTTATACCATTTATATCTGGTTAAAAGGGACCATTCTTCTCAATGAATACAATTTCTTTTAAATTAAAAACAGCTATAGTGTGTGTTACTTTGCAGGTATATTATAAGAATGATGTGAAAAATCAGCATTTAGGTTTGTCTCAAGGGATCATAATTGAACATGTTTTATACTTGTGTTTACAGACGTTACTGATGTAAACAAACAGTTAACAGCATCTAAATCAGCAGCGTCAGTTGTTCTTCCTCATGTTAAAAGACTTGTTCAATGTGGGAGTGACAGCGAGTTCATGTGTTCACTGTTTACATTTGTGTCACAGATTTCCACTGTGGTGATGTTGGGATTTGAATACTTCTCCCTACGTGGCATAAATGTACACCTATCTATCTATCTATCTATCTATCTATCTATCTGAGATCTGTCTAATAATAATATCTGTTTATTGCCTTTTTTTCTGCCTTTTTTCCAGCCTTCCAATCAGCAATGCCTGGGAATCCTCCAGCTGCTCTTCCGTGCTCTTCTCTGAGAATGGGATCGTAGTAAACCTCTCTGGGATTTAGATCAACTGCCAGCATGTTGCAGCCCTCCACCGGAGCAGGTGACGGCCTGTTGAACACGTTACCTCACTGGAGTAAGCGTCCGAGATGGGTCCTCCCCTTCTCCCTCTGCGTGGCTCTCCTCTGGCTTCCAGGGGCGGCGGCGTCTACACTAAACTGCCACAAGACGTGCATCTGCGCCTCGAACATCGTGAGCTGCTCCAAGATGAACCTGACCGTCGTCCCGTCGCGTCTGCCGCTCTACACCGCCGTGCTGGATCTCAGCTACAATGAGATAGAGCGGCTGCGGTCTGAGTGGACCCCGGTCAAACTCACGAAGCTCCATAACCTCCTCCTCAGCCATAATGGTCTCAGCTTCCTGTCTTCGGAAGCGTTCCTCAATGTGAAGCACCTGCGTTACTTGGACCTGTCCTCCAACAACTTGCAACTGCTGGATGAGTTGGTCTTCGACCCTTTGGTCAACCTGGAGGTCCTCTTGCTGTACAATAACCAAATTTCCCAGATTGAGCGCTCAGCCTTTCTCTGCATGGTCAACCTTCAGAAGCTCTACCTTAGCCAGAACCACATTTCCCGCTTCCCCCTGGAGCTGGTCAAGGACAAGTCCCGCCTGGAGAAACTCAGCCTCCTGGATGTGTCCTCCAACAAGATCAAGATGTTACCCATCGATGAGCTCCAGGCGCTGCCTGCGTGGTTAAAAAATGGTCTCTACTTCCACAATAACCCTCTGCTGTGCCACTGTGATCTCTACACGCTCCTCGCCCACTGGTACATTCGAAAGCTCAACTCCGCCGTGGACTTCAGAGACGACTACACGTGCATTCTGCCCGGCCCACAAAAAACCAAAGTGGGTGTTTTTGATCTCAGCGGTGACAACATGAACTGCAGCACATTCAAGGAGGAAGATGAAGAAGCTTTTCTGGATCAGAGGCTGATCCTTGGCTGCGACACCAAACACAGGAACATGTTAAAGACCTGGACGATGCCCGGTAACATGCCGGTGACGCCTGGAAGCAACCAGACCGCCAAAGTCTTGCAAGATGGAAGTCTGCAGATTAGTCCGGTGAGGACTGAGGACTCTGGGACCTACACCTGCTTCGCGACGAGCGAGGCCTTCAATGAGACGATCTACGTGGTGCTGAAGGTTCACAACTTCACCATGAACGGCGGGGGGGACAGCCTGAACACAGCGTACACCACCTTGGTGGGCTGTCTGGCCAGCGTGGTGCTGGTGCTCATGTATCTTTACTTGACGCCGTGTCGCTGCTTCTGCTGCCCCAGAGGCAAAGCTCGGGGCGAGGACAGCATCCACTCGTCCATGCTCAGCGTGACACCGACCCACGAGGACCCGGCGCTCAAAGCCGAGTTGAACAGGCACGTGGCGTTCATAGACTCTAAGGACTTGCAGGGCCAGAACGGCAAGCTGAACCCCAACGGGGACGAGGACGATCTGGACGCAGAGGCCGGCTCTCTCTTGAAGGGGAAGAGGAAGAAGTCAGTAGCAGAGTCCATCAGCTCCGTCTTCTCAGACACTCCCATGGTGGTCTGAGACTGGCAAAGACCACGCGACTGGATGTAAGCAGTACAACGTGAGCCATGTTTTAGTTAAACTGTGACTGTGACTTTGTGGGAGGAAACGGAGGAAGGATGTTCATCTGTAGCTGCTGGCGGGTGGAAATAAGGATCTCAAAGGGAGTAAAAAAACTGTCTTGTTGCCGACAAGGACAATAAGCAGGACTTTTTCCAGCATTTTAATCTGTAGCACTTAATATTCATACTGTGAAGGAACGGCAGCGGAAACTACTGAAGTCTTATGAGAGCAAAACGTAGATGATATATTGTTGATATCAGCACTCAGGAAGTGATCCATTAAAATGCTTAAGCGTGGGAAATACACAGGTTGAAATTAGATTTGAAAAAAACGTAGTATATATTGAAACCATGGCTGGCTCATAATTATATTTATTACAAGGACTAGAATAGATCCCATCTGACCTAAACATTAGATACCCCACCTCTATCAACACAGGGACTTAGATAGACAAGCCGCCGTCACCGGGCTATGATTACATCTGTCATTAACCTTTAGTCATCTATAGAGAAACAGCATGCCATAAACCCACATCATACGAGGCTGAAGGAGAAAATGTGCATTCATCAGACGTTTAGTCATTTATATTGAGAAAGCAGTAGCACATTATATTATATAAAGAGGCCATCGCAGGTAATTTCCATCCTACTTCATACTTAGTTGCGCTCAGATATAGATAATCAGACTGATCTTTATTCATATTCATAGTCATATGTGTAGCGATGTAGGCGAAAGCTATGTTAAGGGATCGATTTAAGTAGATGGTATAAAATAGTTAACCAACTCGAGGCAGATTATTGCTTATGAATTAACTGTATATCAAATTAGTTGCCTCTTAGTTATTGCACATTTACAGTATAACCCAAAAGAAGCCTTATGCAATTAAAAACATGGGACGCCTCTAGCAGATATACATGTAATAGATGCAGGGAATTATTTCGTCTTGACTGATTATCAACATAGTGTCTCAATTCTGTATATGGACAAGGACCATGGTCCTTAAAAAGGAGTAATACGAGCTTCACTCTTCCTCTTGGCCAAGTTATAGCCTTTGTTTCTCTCAGTGACATTAACAGGAAGTTAATTACCAAGTTAAAAACTGCCAGCTTGAGGTTATTTTAATTCCTGTACGTAAAATGTGCACACAATCCAGAATATTTTGATGTACATTGCTAAAAGAAACATAAACCCTGGTGCATTCATATGTCAAAAATGACGTAGTAGATTTTAGTATTTGATCTTGCATTTTGCTCAGATTGGAAGTTGTTTTGCTAGCCCAACGTAAATGCTAATAGGATCCTTGATGGGGACGCAGCTTCCCACTGACCTCCATGTCTTTGTCTCTCAGAAAGGGAGGGGATAGGTGTGTTATCACGAGTCACAGCAACACAAAGCCATTCTCTCTGGCTCCCCGCTCACCGACAGCCTCAATTCAGCCCAGATGTGTTTGCTCTGTTTGTGTACCTCTGTCGTTACGAGGCCATGCTCGCTTAAGTTCAATAGCAATTATTCAACCAGGCAATGAATGTGATAGCCTTTAAGTAGTCTCTAATCTGTCTAGGAGGGAAACGCCCGGAGCTTTCATTGAACATTTGCTCTCCCACTGCTCGGAAAGTATAATACAAGAAAGAATAATGTTCAAATTTATTGCTCAATGCTTTTTTAGTTTTCCACTTCAGCGCCACAGCACACATAGGAACAGATAGGTATGTCTTGCAATTAAACATTTCTGAGTGCAATAGGTTTTTACGCAAAATTAATGTTATATTCACAGTTGCAGTGTGCAACGCAGTGTCTTCTGTGAGTGGGTGAGAAAAGGAAGTCACACTTATCAGAGAGGTGGTGTGTGAATCATTCCACTCTCGCACACACACGGTATTCACCAGGTGGAAAAAATAGCAAAAGACGCAAGACGCATTAAAATGAAGCCATATTTAGCACCCAATTCAACTGTGATCAGGCCATTAAATAGGCGTTATTAGTTGCTACAAGCACCATAGAGGTGGGTCATTAGGGGCCTACTACGTTGTAAAAGTGAAAGTGAAACTTAAAAGCAACACGTTCATGTTGTAAAACTGAATGAAACGTCACATTTTGAACACAAACAAAAAGGCTTCTTTAGGTTTAGGCAACAAAACTACAACTTCTTTAGGTTTAGGCAACAAAACTACAACTTTAGGTTTATGCAACAAAACTACAGCTTCTTTAGGTTTAGGCAACAGAAATACAACTTTATTAGGTTTAGGCAACAAAACTACAACTTCTTTAGGTTTAGGCAACAAAATTACAACTTAATTAGGTTTAGGCAACAAAACTACAACTTCTTTAGGTTTAGGCAAAAAAAAAACTACAACTTTAGGTTTAGGCAAAAAAAACTATAACTTCTTTAGGTTTACTACGGTCACTGTCGTCTTCTTTTATACCTTCTTGCGGTGACCTACCATGTAAATAGATGATAAAACCTACTAATGGGTGTAGTAAGCCCCTATTTGCCCACATCTATGGGGCTTATAGCGACTGATAACACCTATTTAATAGCCTGACAACAGTCTAATCGGCTGAGCTCTGCTGCTGAGTGGTTGCAATTAGCGAAGAATCTATTCCGTTTTTAGGGATTCAGCCCCAAAGTGTTGACCTATAGAAATTAAATATATGTGCTGTTCACTGCTTTCTCATCATGGGATCGATCTAAAATCCTCTTGGATTTCAAGCCCTGCATGAGAAGTTACTAAATGCCAGTCTCAGAACATATACACAGATATTACGGATGTTGAGTAGCCCACATTGAACTGGCAGACCATCAAGGAATAGCATGTGTTTGCCCCGCAGAACCAAGTGTCAATTGAGTTGAATCTGACACGTGTAATGGGCGGTCTTCTCTCTGGGTTGTCACTCAAAATACCTGTTGCAGTTCCGTACAGAGAAAAATTGCTATTGCGAAGGTCCTAACAAAGACGAGAAGAGTGGCTTCAAAGCAAACCTGCCCTCCTATATATATATATCTATATATACAGTATATATATATGTATTAAGACTCACTTTTCTGTGTTCAGTATTGATTAGTTGTGTACTGCTATGTTCTACCAGTGTACTGACTGTATTCTCGTATAATCTGATGTTGTTGATCATTTCGTCTGCCGCCGTGCTACTGTTAGTCGTTCCAACATTCAAGTCTTGACCATAAATGTTTATTTTTTAAGCGGGGTTGGGGTTAAGTTTTTTATTGACATGGGACGTATTTTACACCGCTGAACAATATGGTTAAACAGAAAATATATATTGTGGAAAAACTGCATAGAAGGAGTTTTGAAATAGATCCTAACGGGCAGCGAGTATGTAGCCGCCGGTTATATTCAGTCAGTATCATAAAGCCATAAGGAGTTCAAGGAGGAAGCACAGTGCTTTATCAGATTGGTGGCTATAGAGAGGTTAAATCCCGCCCCCTTCCGGTGGACCGCCATGGGACGTTATTCTGGAAAAAATATGAAGAGTAGTCAACGGCGAGTGATAAATATTTTGAGTTTGAATTGTGCCATGAATCACACATATGATGTTTGTACGTTTAAAAGATAATTTTTCAAGTGCAGAAAGTCTCAGTTTGTCGTAGTATCATTTAGTTTCATGTGAAACCGCTCAGTGAACTACATCTCTCGTCCGACAGACCGTGTGTGTGCGTGGCGGCGGTGAGTGTGGGGTTGTCGGTGGCGTTATAGCTGTGAACGTAGCAGCGCAGTTTGTGTACAGTTTATTTGTCAGTGAATAAATGCTACAACTCCTCAAGACCCAACCCAAGTTCCAGTGTCTTGCCAGCCACCAGCTGATTTAAAGTAAAAGCCGTTAGCAACAACTCCAGCTCAGGCTCATTTAAGGTGGGCTGTTAAGGTGGACCAGCTACTCTCCTTTAAGTGACAACCCGCTCCTCTGAGTTTTGCTCAGCTTTTTAGCTATTTTTTTACATTTCTTTTAACCGTTCAACCGATAGCGTTAATCAGTTAAAATTCTTATTGACAGTTAATTAAACGCTTAATTACTAACATCCTTAACTAAAACGTTATTTGACCCGATGTGTTTTATCCAGCGACTCCTGGTATTTTTATCAGCTGGGAAGGGAAAGAACGAGCAAAACTCGTAGCTCGTGTGAGTTCATCCCAGTAGGAAACACACTGGCATCGTAGCTTCAGAGAGAGAGACGTCACTACGCAACTTTTGGGTGTGTCGTCTTTCTAATTACGTATTTTCATAGCCTAATACTTCAACAGTTTTACAACAAACTGAGACTTTCTTGACTTGCAAAATTATGTTTTAAATTGACAAACATCAGATGTGTGATTCATAGCGCAGTTCAAACGGGATCAAAAAATGGTTTGTCTCTCGCAGTTGACTACCGTTCATATTTTTGCCAAAATAAGGTCCCATGGTGGTCCACCAGAAGGGGCGGGATTTCGCCTCTCTATGTCTTTACAACAAATTAAGGCAACAACTTTTCTGTCTACAAGAAAAGTCAAAAAATATTTTTTATAAAAGAAGCCAGAGATCTCTCCACCAATGATTTCCTGAAACATAACAGGGTTTTGAATGGATTTGAAGAGAGATGGTAAATAATATTCTCAGGACTATGTCAGTTTTAAGTTGTAATTCGATGCACAAATGTTTTCACATTTGCAGCATCGATGAAATAAAAATCTTTGGTTCGAGATCTGTGCAGTTCACAGGCCCTTTGCTATTTGCAGTGATGGTACATTAACTGGTCAGCTCTCACAGATTATAGGGAGGGGTCTCTGCCCGACACACATCTATCTCCGTTCATCCGACTATGTCGTAGTAATCACAGAAACATCCTTGAGGTGCTGGGGCTAAAAGCTCTCTGCTCTAACAGTGTGCAACTACAAGTGTCCACAAGACAAGAATGGAGCTTTTAACAGCATTAAAAGCACCGAGTGCATCGACCACTGCCTCAAAGATGAGCAGGTTGGTCACTGCCATAAAATCTGAAAGGTCTCGCAGCTAAAGTGGAATGGCTTTGCATGGTTCGCTTAAGAGCTTCTCTGACTGCAGGATAGGTGCAACCTAGTAGGCATTAAAGATAAAGAATACTGATCATTTGACTCAATAAAAAGATCAAGATTTACACTTTTTGCTGACTCAGTTTTTACCGTTGTCTCTTGCTATTTCCAGAAATCATCTGTTCCTGTATTAATTTGCTTCTAAATGTCTGTGGCTGATATCTCGTGGAGTATTTTAAGGACGGAGCGGTGACATTTTGCCAAACTTACTATGACTAATGTGGAGTTGCTAACAAAGTAAATATAGAGAAGCCACTTTGGGAATACTTTCGACACAACACCATGTATTTCCTTGATTAGTAACTGACTGAATTTAAGCTTCACTTCATCAAAGAGCTGTATGGCAAGATTTTTATTAGCTGTCACATAACAATAATTAAACAGACTAACCTCTTTTACTCGATGGACCCGGTACCGGGTTCGGCTGAGCTGCCTTTAAAAACGTCATAAAATGCTGTGGTGGTCTTTTTTTCTGAATAGTTTCTAAAAGACGAGGCTTTAACGCTACTAAAACAACACTCCAAGTGTATTTTGTCCAAACAGTGTTAGTTTGGCAATGATTTCAATATTTTAGTTACAAAATCAACACATAAGAAATTGTATTTTTACTTTATAATATTTTGTTTTTTTATATTAAATGTACATACTTGACTTTGGATTCTTTTTTATCTTATTTACATTGTTGTTGATTTTATTTATTATTATCTAAGTTTTACTTGATCATATTTCATTATTTTAACAAAACTACTCCATTTGGAGTCAAAATTATACAATTTAGTTGATTTTTAATTGATTTTATACTGTGCACAGTGGTAGAATGTGATGATGCACAGGGTAAATGTCATGGCCAAAGGCTCCATTGTGTGCACATAGCCTCCTGTAGGGGATATCAGTAGCATTTTAGAGCCAGATTCCCTTTCAAGAGTTAGAAAACCCATTTGGCGCACTAAGTATCCAAGTGTGCCAAATGGAGAGTTTGCCTGGTCCTATCCTCACTAAAACCTTTGTAGAATCTATGTGCTTTGTGTTATTTATATCTGCTTTGGCACAGTTGTAGTGAAGGAGTTGCTGAATGAATTCAGTGGCATCTCTGTGCATGGCATCATTGCTATAATGGTGTTATCCACTGTCTAATCTAGAAAACATTTTAGGCAAGGATAAAAATGTTAATTCTTCCTTTGGTTAATCACCATTTACTCAGGCATAGTAACAGTCAAAATGTTACCGACACTGGGGGTGAATTCTCTGAGGTCTTACCTATCCACAGAGACCAAGATTATGCATATAGACCTGGTAGTTGTAGAGCTATTCTTGAATTATTTTGTCTGTCTAGGCAAACCACACCTTCCAGCACCCTAGGGCTTGAGAGGCTAAGTAGGTTTATAATACATACAGTGTGTGCTTATATAACTTGGTGGAAATGGCTAAAGGTTCATCATGCTGCTTTTTCTGAGGATCAACACTGATGTCTGGATACCATCTAGTGGTGAAACTCTGTGGTGCACTACTGTATGTAAACATGATATTTACTGGCCAAATCGAAACCATCAATAATCAAAAGAGGAGTTAACAAATTTAAACAAATTATTTTCCCTGTTTTATATATCTGTACGAATAGTAGACAATTAAAAATTAGGGTCAGGTTTTTCAAAATGTCCATGAAACTACTGTTGATGTAAGAATCTAAACTAGAAACAGAAGCATAATATTACTGGTTCCCAACCTTTTTCCCTGAAGGGACCTCTTTTTCTATCATTGAGTAAACCAAGTTAATTTCATATTATATTCAATGCATAACAATAACAGTACAGAACAACTTATAAACTGTACAATTATCCCAAATAGAGAATGCATAACTGCAGGAAGTTTGCGTGATTTAGATGAATTTTGAACAGATTTCCTGTGAATATTTCATCAGAGATGAGTTTTCCTGTTATTTTTGGGAACTTTGAATACAATTCTCTGTCTGTATTATGTATTTTTTCTGTATTTTTAACAATCATACATATTTAACAGACTTCTTTTTTGACAGATTCAGTGTTTTTTTCTCCCTGACACTTATCCATTGTCCTATCAGCTCTTTGGTTGTTTTAACTGTGTACTTTTCTAATGCAGGACGAGGCTGTTTAGCAGAGAGGGAAGGCTCTGGGAATATAACTTGTGTTCAGGTCTTCACCGTTATCGCCCTTATGGCTTCCCCGTGCTGATTAGACTGTTGTCAGGCTATAATTCCCATAGATGTGGGCCAATAGGGGCCTACTACACCCACTAGTAGGTTTTATCATCTATTCGTATGGTAGATCACCGAAAGAAGGTCTAAAAAGAACATGACAGCGACCTCTAGTAGTAATTATGACAGGAGCAGAAGCGGAAGTCAGGCGCTGTAGTAACAAATTTGATTGATTGATTTAATGCTCCATTAGTACAGAACCACAGTAAAATAACAGAGGACAAGGTACTATACAGATTCAAGAATGTTTTTATTGTTTTGCCATGAAATGACGTTTCACTTTAGCAGCATGATGAGTAGATTGAGGTATTTTTTACGTTCTTACAACAGGTAACAAACTGAGACATTTAGACACGTAGAAAAATAGACAGTTTTTCAAAAATACACACGTACGGTAACATGCAGACAGATATTTATTCCTGATGTCTGTGCATAAAAATGTGAAGACAGACATAAACATACAGACATACACATCACATACATTCACACACTCATACTATGCAGGCAACAGCTGCAGGCCTCTTCTCCTTTTTAAGGCTGGCCTCCTTATTGGCTGTGAAGATAAGACGTAAACAACAAATGTCACCTAAAAATGCAGTCATTGTTGTTAAAACATTCATGTCAATTTAGGCTTAAAGGTTTAGATCCACATCAAAAAATTGATGATGTGCGACCTAAAATATTCCATGTCTACTATAGCAAGTCGTTTTAACGTTTAATAGCTAGACAGGATATTCATTACAGATATCCGCAATGTGAATTATCACTAGTCGAAATTCCAGTTTCAGATATCTACAATTTAATCTAACATTAAATTATGACTAGTCAGAATGACGTTGTAGATATCTCCAACTGGAGTTACGGATAGTCAAAATGTAATTACTGATATCTAGAATTAGAGTTTAGGTGAAATGAAGTTGCAGATATCTGTAATTACATCAGAAGGGGGCGGGAGGGGACGGGAGGCGGAAGCTATTCAAACATACTATGGCGCTACTCTGCAGCCATATGGGTTTATAAAGTGTGTCTGGAGACAATAAATCTACAATACACTGTAAATTTCTACAACTCTCCAGTGAACAAAGCTCTCGTTGGCCACAGATTCCTCGATGATGAGCTCTTTTTCTATTTCATGTCATTTTCTAACTATCTGATCCACAGCGGTCCCTGAACCACTCATCTCAAAGCCCGCTGCACATAGAGACCGATGTTATGCGTCCAGCACGGAGGACGGCTGATTAAAATGAGCTTGTAGCTTGTTGTCTACCTCACTACGGTTAGAAAAGGGCGTCGTTTGTGTTTTAACAACTTATGAGTTATTGATCTGGTAAGTTTAAATCTGTGAATATCTTTCCAACTTTACCGAACTCTCCGAGTTAGCAAAAGCTTCTGCTTCAGATGCTTCGTTGGGCCGATATCCAATGAGAAGCCTTGATGAGCAACGTCATGACAACAACTCTGACTAGTCATAATGACATTTGAGATATCTGTAACTGTTATTTAGGAAAGTCAGAACTGAATCACAGATATCTCTAATTGTCGTTTTGACTAGTCAGAATGACATTATAGATATCTGGAATATGAATTCTGACTAGTCTAAATGTAATTGTGGAGATCTCTAATGTTAATTCCGGATAATCAAGCTCATCTATTAAATGTTAAAATGGCTCGCCGTATGTCTACTCACTCTTTAGGAGTCGGATCTTTTCTCCAGGCCCAAAGCATGCCCGATATTCTCTCTCCTCTCCGGGAAGGGGATGACAAGCGTTGACACTTTGCTAGCGCGGTGCTAAGGGGCGGTGACTCATTGCTGCCTTTGCGCTTTTGGTCGAGACCCCTGTGGTCGTAGCCCACCACCTTCTGCTGAATCCCTGGCGGCCTCCTCCTTCTGCTGCTGCTGCGGGGGGGGCAGTGGGGAGGAGGGCATGGCTTCTTTCCGTGTGAGAAGGAACCATTTACTGGTCCTTGAGAGGAGGGGACGTGTGGCTGGCCCTTCTCATTGAGGGGGGGGTCCCTGATGTATTTGGAGGATTTGTCCTCACCGCTGTGTGACACCTTGGCAGCTTTCTGCACTGCGCCTGCATCTTGCATAAGCTTGTCCTCGCTCAGCCGAGCGGGGTTGCGCCGTCGGCCAAGCCCGAGTCTCGCAGACGTGGCAGAAGAAGGCGGTTTGATACCGTGAGAGTTGAGCTGACTGGTTTTGGTTTCCAGTTGTCCCAGCGAGGTAGACTCTAGGCTGAGGGAGACAGTGGATTTGGGGGGTCTGGCCCCGGTCCTGACAGGTGATCCTACAGTTGGAGGTGTGACATGACATGACCTGAGACCTGATGATACTTGAGGCATTTTCCTGTAAGTTAAAAGGAAAAACATGAAGCTTATTAAGATTTATGTAAATATAAAAAAAAGCAAAACATCCGAGCACAAGATCCAAGTCAGATAAAGTCAGCTATAGCTCAGCGCTTTGGGGCAATGCAGCCCAGAATAAGGCAGCTAGAATGGTCTTGTGGTGCGCATATGACACCCCAGTGACTGAATTACATAGTACTCCAGGGCAGTTGACTGTGAATGACACCATTGACATAAGCCTCTTATGTTTATGTTATAACGTACATCACACAACGAAACCAAGAGCTATTTAGGAGCGATTCCGTTTGGTGAGAGACATTCTGTCAATACGAGAACAAGGTTTAATGTTGTCTTTGTGATTTAAAGTAGCCCTGTGCACAAGACAAATTTCCCCTCAGGGACAATAAAATCTGTCAATCCAACAACCACAGGCTCGAATTATGTCTCGCTAAAGCCGAAATTGGAGCTCAGTAAAAAGCATTAACTTATTGGGCTTGTCAAAGGTGGAATAAACTCCCTGAAACCACCGGAAATAGTTTTAAAAAATATCTTAAAGGGGACATATCATGGAACACTCACTTTTTCAGTGCTTGTTCTCATATATTTGTGTATCTGGAGTACCTACCAACCCACAAACTGTGAAATAAGACGACACAGTCAGTTTTTTGTGGGCTGCCGAGATCAGAAAACGTGATTCAACAAGCCATTCAGATTTGGCTCCCCTTCCTATGTCACATTAGAATATATAGAAAATACAAGTACGAACCTGGAAATGAGCACGATGATATGTCCCCTTTAAGTTAATGTATGTGAGACAATAGAAATATGTATTTAATGATGATATAGTTCATTGTATTTAAGGTGGGTTTGCTGGTGTATACGGGGCATCAATTTTTATGTTTTTTTGTTATTTTTTTAAATGTTTTTTGCATTTTCACCTTTATTTGACAGAAAAATGTAGAAATGAGAGAAAGAGAGAGAAAGAAAGAGAGAGAGAGAGAGAGAGAGAGAGAGAGAGAGAGAGAGAGACAGAGAGACAGAGATATATGACATGCAACAAAGGTCCCAACGCTGGAATCAAACCCGAGATGTTGTTTGTGTGCTGTGCAACGTGTGCGGCTAATTGTGCGTTTTAAGTGTTTTACATGTATAAATATGATTTGTTTCTGTTTGTATCTATAAAGTGAAGTTTTTTTTATGTTTGAGGATCTTGGAGGAATAGCCCAGTTGGGCTAAAAGAGATCCTAATAAAATAATCAAAATATTTTCACTTACCCTGACGTGGTTCTGGTGAATCAGCTGCAGTCTCATTTCGTTATGAAACAAATTATCCAGCGGCTGATCTTCCTAAATGTAAGCTAACATCCCTGTGACTGAGTCTGCACAACAGCCTGCTCAAAATCTGACTCTATTAATACACTCGAAGCAGGCAAATACTCTTGAGTATTTCTTCTTTCTTGATGTCGTGAAGACCAAGCAAAATGGCAAAGCAATCCATCATTTTCATCGTCTTCAGATGTTTAATTTCTGGGATACTTTTACCATTTTTTTATAAGAGCATCAGGTCAACATCTGTCCTTTTCTCATCAGATAATTAAAAACTATTTAAATGTCAATGCACTATGCTTTGTTTATACTGGATCCTGGCTGAGTGTCTCCCGACCCACTTAGCAACTCTTTTCCTCACCTCGTCGTGCTCCAAAAGGGGCACATTTCTATAGTGTAGAGTAGTGAAACTTACTTCCACAAGTGTGTGCTGACATGGCGCTCCAGCATGGCGCTGAGGGCAAACCGCAGGTGGTGCAAACGCCGGTTGAAGGTGAAGATGCTGCAGCCCAACGTGCGGCATCCAAAAGTGCATAGCTGCAGAACAGAAACACTTTTATAAATACAGACACACTCGCGTGTCCTTTTTGAGAGGTGAGTTTAAGAATAATTCATAGTCAAATCCACTGAACCCGCTCTTTCCTTTTTTAATTGAGAAAAAGAAACTAAATTAGCTTTACACTCTCTAAATTCATACATCACAACTGATTAAAATATATTTTTTTCCCTCTATATACAAATCTACTTTTGCACTGTACTACAATTTCTGCACTCACCCCGAGAGGTTTGGGGTGCCAGGGTGTGGCAGGCAGGTCTGTGGCTTCCTCCTGCTCATCGTCTTCACTCTCCTCGCCTGACAGCCGGCTCTCGTTGAAGGGATGTTGAGGATTTGCCTCCACTTCCACAGCGCTGCTGCCTTCCTCCTCTGGAAGGCTTTCTGATGGTTCACCGGACTTGCTGTGAAGGCAAGGGAATATAAAAAAATGAGAGCGATACATTAGTATTGCAGTATTTTCCAAATTGTTTATTTTGTATGCTTGTTATGTTTGCCACTTTCACTATGTGGTGTGTCAACAAAATAAAAAACTTTGTAATAAAGGTATAATTAGAGATTGGTTGAAATCAGGGTCTGAAATTAACTTTTTTCACTTCCTGCCACTGTGGCAGACAAGTATTTTTTTTTGTCTGCCACTCAGAAATTGTATCTGTAATAACATTTTAGATCTGATGTCATTCAATCTTCGATATATTTTACACAAAAAACATTATAGGCATGGTAAATTACAGTGTTCGCATTACACTGTAGCTTCTGGGGCAGCCCTATTTTTCAGGGGTGGGAGGGTACTGTACACATTACTGTACTGTACTGTACTTTGTTATTGTCATCTATAGTGGTTATTTGCATAAAAACACACAATTCAAATGATTATGATTATTTAAATATTTGCTTTGATTTAAAAAATCTTTGCATCAGTAGTTTTAATTATGGATTATAAGCTGCTTAGGGCTAGTGTTAGTGTTAGGAAGTTAAACAGGTCATAATTCCCTCTCTAATATAGATTTTTTATTGCTGTGAAAACATCTCCTTCAAACAACTGGACTTCACCTAAAGCAACAACATGTAATGTTTACTCAAGAGGTATTTTGGTGAATCTAATTAACTTAACTTTTAATGTGCAAAAAAAAAAAAAAAAACGCATTTCATACCTGAGAATGTTACAGGAGCTGTTGAAGGTTTTACTGCTCTGAGTTGTTATTTTCTCTTCAAAAGCTTCCAGATGTTGCTCATTGTCTTTTGATTTGACAAGAAGCTGCTCCGTGTCTCGACCTGCGGAGGCTGTTTTCTGCTCCTCTGCCAGCTGATCAAAGGTCTTAGTCCTTCCCGATGATTTCTGCTGCTGGTGGATGGAATCAGTCTGTGTGGAGGAAATAAAGAGGCATTACATCCCATCCCAAACAAACGATAATCAGATAAAATACTCTTCTACGTATCTACTGTATCAAATAACAAATACAACCTCTACGACAAAAGACTCATATCTCTGTTAATACTCAACAACAATAAAGATATACTGGTAACAATATTGGACAAAAGGCACTGAGAGTTTACATTGCATATAAGCTCCCGGCTGCACAGCTTCTTCCTCTCTGGATCCAGAACTACGCACTGTTTGTTCGGGTCACATTCTTTCTCTATGGGAAAGAAAGCAAACACATTAGTCAGTGAGCTACAGCCGGACACAAACAGTCAACATGATCCATGCTGGTGGAGAGATCACAGACCACCATATGGACATTTTTCAAAAAACAAAACATAGGCAACTATTATGCATTAGGGCTGGGACAATACACCTATCTCCCGATTCAATACTATCCGGTACTTGGGTGCCGATTCAAAATGTAATGGGATTTTTAAGTTTTGGGATGGGATTTAACAGCCGACTTACTGTTGATGTTTTTGTAAATCCGGCTGTAGGTTCTCGTCCCTCGCAGAGGACTGTGAGACTCACTGGACTGGCCAGCTGTGGACTTCTCCACTGAGGGTCTCTCTGACGGAGAAGCGGAGGAGGAAGAGTGGCCGGGGGGCAGCGGTCCTGAGTGCCACGGAGGGACCCTGGGGCGAGGCGTGGAGGAGGAGGAGTGGTGTGGAAGGGGAGCGTTCTCCTGAGGGAACTTCTCCACGGGAGGAAAACTGCAGAGATAGTTAGAGAAGTAAACGTCAAAAATAACTTATACAATTCAGGCTTGAAATTTAGATACAATAAGTGACCAAATTCAGGTTTATGCAAGTTCCAAATAATATCAAAACTAAGACAGTTTCTAACTGGAATCAGATAGCAAAGCGTTTTGTATGTTAGGAGTAATTCTTTGTGTACATGGTTTCTTTGATGCTCTTCCAGCTGGGTCAGTAGGGTTGCACAATTAATCGAAGGTTATTGAAATCGCAATATGGCCTACTGAAATTTTGCAGGATGAAGAGGAAATTGCAATACTTGTTAAAGACAAAATGTGAGTCAAAATACTATTTTAAACTAAATATTGTGATGCTGCAGAGATGTCCTGGCCTACATCACTTTTCCTTAAGTAAACAATCTTAAACAATACCTCACTGCCTCCTTCTGGGCCTTGCTAGGCCTGTGCTGGTGTACCGGTGATGCTGAGGAGGGGGCACTGGCTTCCTGACATCTGGCATTTTTCTGCCTCTCTCTAGAGGAGGAATGATTTGAAGTTTGGCGAGAAGGGCGAGGTCGCTGCTGTGGAGCCAAAGTAGAAGACTGTCCACATATCTTAGTGAGAGGACCGTGCCGCCTCTCACAGTGCTTCTCAAAGGCTTGAGGTTTCACCACCTGGCCACAGTGGCCGCACACCACCAGGCAGATCTCGTCGTGTGCTGGGCAGTGGCCAAATGTGTGCATATCTGTAGAGGTAGAGTACAACAATAGTGTTAAAAAAAGTGCATGAGATGTGATGCTGAATGCAATCTCAGAGTGATTGAGTTTCATGGTTCACCTTCTTTCCTGAGGGTCATGGTGTCAGAGCAGTTCCTCCCATTCTTGCTGCCCTCTTCAACATTATCTTCATGAAAGGCAAAAAAAGGTCAGCATCAAATATTAGGAGTGGATATTCCTGAAGCATCTTCCAAGAAACAGGTTTACGAATAACGAGTAAAACAAAACACCGAAAGCTGTCACCACAGAGAGCCAGCAACACATGAGGTCACCATTTCTGATGACTATCGTCAGAAAATGGGATAAATGAGGCAAATATGTGACAGAAAACACACAAAACTTGGTCCTGGAACAATCTGCAAGCCAAGTTTAAACCTGAGACCCCTAAATGAATTTAAACATATAATAAAGTAAGTGGTTTCTGCTAGCTGCAGTTCAATTAAAAAACAAACACTTGAACACACAAAATGCTGCCTTATTAATGCACTGTATGATGTATTTTGTCGTACCTATTGTTGCTGTCGTGATTCAATGTTGTCTTTATGTGTTGGATGCTGCTATTTGACCCTGTCTTAGCTAGGTCTCACTTGTAAAAGAGGTTTTAATCTCAATGTGACTTCCTAGTTAAATAAAGGTTATGTATATATATTACTTAAAGGTCCCATATTGTAAAAAGTGAGGTTTTCTTGTCTTTTATATTATAAAGCAGGTTTAAGTGCTTTGTAAATACTGTTTAACTATCAAAACGCTCAATATACAGAGAAATATACACAGCTCGTATTCAGAAATTGTGCGTTTCAAACAAGCCGTTAGGATTTCTGTCCATTTGTGATGTCACAAATATACAACATTTAGACCATTACACGGTTTTAAACGTAAACATTCTAAATGTGTCCCAGTTTGTTTCCTGTTGCAGTGTATGTGAATGACATCAGCTGACAGGAAGTAAACATGGACCCAAACTGTTGCCTAGCAACGCAATTCCGTTGCAATTCCACTGAAATGCACTAAAACGGAGCGTTTCAGATGGAGGGTAAATACAGGTATATTCAGACAGACAATATGAGGAAAATAAATGTTTTTTTTTAACATTACAGCATGTAAACATGTTCTAGTAGAAACACAAAATACAAGTATGAACCTGAAAATGAGCACGATATGGGACCTTTAATTGTTTAAAAAAAAAACATAAATGTATTTTAATGTTTTTGATTTAAAGATATATTCATAAAACTGTAAAAGAAAAGTAAAAGATAGGTCACATTATCTGATGTTAGGTGATCTTCTATCTCTGCGGTCAGATTTCAGTGTAACACCGGAACAGCTCGGTCACATCAGCTCGTGTTGTTCCAGATTTTGAGGATGTTTGACCAGATTTTACTCACAAATCTAAAAGTTATCCAGATAAAACTCTTAAAACCTCTCTGTTATAATACACCCCCTGTTTAATATAACTCCTTTGTTGTGTGTCCCAGTCGCCTGGTGAATGTTTCTGTTAGTAAACAGGTCCTCCTTCATGTTGTTGTTGTTTAGGGACATTAGCTGGGAGGCTAACAGGCTAACAGAGCATCTACCTGTCCACAGGTGAACTAGTTCTCTCTGTCTGCAGCTGCTGTGACATCACTACATTACAAAACAATTAACACACATTTATTGTAATGAGTTTGTGTTGCTTGTTTCCAGTGAACCCTCCTAGTGAACTCTTCTGCGCTAGGACCCAGCGGGTCTATTGTCTGGGTCTCTGTGTGTCGGTTAGAACTAATAAAGAACCGGAACCGGTACCGGGACCCGGAGGAGAGACCAGGTACCGGGGCCAGGGAGCAGGACTCACCGTCAGAGGATGAAACATCCAGCCGGTCGACCCAGCTGCTCCAGTTTAATCCCACAAAATCGTCGAGATTAAGATTCCGCCGATCCAGAGCGGCCATTGCTGCTCTCTGCGCGCTCACGAACTGATTCCGTCAGTTCACGCGCAGCCGCGTCACTGAAAGCTCGCGGCCGTGACGGTGTGGTCCTGTAAATAAATATAACAATAATAATAACGATTTAAAGTCATCCTTTATTACCACGGAGTATTAGGACCATAGTGAGGAAAAAAATAAATCTGAGATCTCGAGAATAAAGTCATAATATTATGAGAATCAAATCATAAATTTGAGAATAAAGTCACAGGTTTACGATAAAAAAGTATTAATTTTGGAATAAAGTCATAATATTACGAGAATAAAGACATCAATTTACGAGAATAATGTCATATTATGAGAATAAAGTCGTAATATTATGAGAATAAAGTCATTATATGAGAATAATTTCATAATATGAGAATAATGTCATAATATTACGAGAATAGTCATAAATTTAAGAGAAAAAAGTAATATGAGAATAATTTCATAATATTACGAGAATAAAGTCATAATTTTATTCTCATTTTATTATGAGAATAACGTCATATTACGAGAAAAAAGTCTTAATATTATGAGAGTAAAAGTCAACTTTACGAGAAAGAAGTCTGAATATTACAAGAATAAAGTCATAAGTTTAAGAGAAAAAAGTCGGAATATTATGAGAATAAAGTCATATGAGAATAATTTCATAATATTACGAGAATAAAGTCATAATTTTATTCTCATTTTATTATGAGAATAAAGTCATATTATTCTCATTTTATTATGAGAATAAAGTCATATTACAAGAAAAAAGTCTTAATATTATGAGAATAATGTAATAATATTACGAGAATAGTTATATTACGAGAATAAAGTCATTACATTATGAGAATAAAGTCATATTACGAGAGTAATGTCATAATATTACGAGAATAAAGTCATAATATTACGAGGATAAAGTCATATTACGAGAAAAAAGTCGTAATATAAAATATAAAATAAAATAATAAATAAATAAATCAATAACACTGGATGTATGTAATCATATTTGCTACAATCTCGCCTACTGCTGCTTTAATTAATTAGTCAATTAAATGTAAAAAGATCAGTGAAAAAAAAATACCCATCACAATTTCACAAAGCTCAAGGTGATGTTATCAAATTGCTTATTTTGTCTGACCAACCCAGAAGTATTATCAGTGATGGATCAAGCCCTGATACTTTCACATCTGACTCACCGACAGACCGATCACTTGACTGGACTGATGAGGGTCAGGAGGTTCATTTGAAGGCTTGTGTGTGTGTGTGTGTGCGTGTGTGTGTCAGCTGATCATTATGCCTGATAGACGCAGCATGTCTGCCACCTAGTGAGTGTCAAACTGTACGGCATGCCACCTTCTTTGCTGAATCGGCACAAATTAATTAAACTCAGGTTTCAGCTCTTCAACGCTTGAGAAACAGGAATTGGGCATGTCTGATTACCGTCTACTTCTGTGTGTGAGAGGTGTACGATCTTATTCACTTGTCAGATAAAAACATTAGTATGAAACAAACAGGTGTAAAATCAGACACATAACAAATCCAGTTCTTTCTTTTTAATGATGCCACAGCGTTTCATGTCGACGCAGTATCTTCCTGGACTGTAACAGGAATTCCAGTCTCATATATGTGACACTTTAATCAACACGGTGGTCGGTCAAGCTAGAAACTGTGAATCAAGCAAGGCGATATCAAAGTAGGAAATCATAATGATGGCAGTAAGAGCTCGTCTTATAACAAGGTGGAGGTAGAAGCCAGGCAAAAGCAAGAAAAATAATAATTAGTAACAGGTTAGAGATCAGTCAGTTGCTACTAACCACTAGCTAAGGTTATAAAATGTTTAGATCATTAGCTTTAAAGTACCTTGCTGGGGTTTGTTTTTCATTATTTAAACATTATAAACATTCAGGGAAAAGATCGAAAATTCTGCGTTATAAGTGTAACAGTTTTACATGTAAAATTCATAAAGATGCTCTAAATGGATACATCAACTACATTCAACATAATATTCAGCTGAATTTAAACTTCAATAGCGAGAAAATGAGGCGCAACATAACACAAAAAAAAGATGCAATAAAATTGCTTTCATCCATTACAAATAATCTCATAATGGCAACTGGATTCATGTTCCAATGAACTACTATTCAACATTAATTCGTTGTAACTACATATTTTTATGCATATTGCATGTTTTAGGATTAGACTGAAATTTTAATCATAAATGCATTTCAAGTATTTAATATTAGCTATTTTGTATTTCATACACTCAACAGCCCTGAGTTTTGTTGTTTTGTTGTTGTTTTTTTAAGAAAATGCTGATGGTAGAAATGAGTTATGGTACAGAAATACAGTTGACAAAGTGATGCTTCATTCTGATTTATCACCAACAAGGCTGCACAGTCCACATCTGAAGTACCATTTGAGATAAGGGACACTTTGTTTTGGATACCTGGGTTTGAATATGTTAAAACATGCAAACTGAGTACCGATGAGAACAACATTTTTGACTGCTACAATTTCCTGTATTGATTTGACTGTGAACAAGCTTTAGTTCCTATCCTAAATATAAAAATCAATACTTGGCAAAAAAAAAAGGTGCAGTCAGTTTTGGAAATTTGTAATCTGCTGCATTTTTTCGTAACAATTAGTACCACAATGACTCATTCAATATATATATATATATATATATGTTAGACAGTTTTGAAATGAGGAAGCTGTGCAGTTACGATGGCCCGACTCCCCCCTCCACATCTGCAGGTGGCGGGTTGGCTGATTTGTGGAAAGGGGTTTCCTTGTAAATGAACCAGCAGTTGCCGCTCCACAGGATGAGGTTAAGAAAACCAAAAATCTGCCAAAGAATGAGACATAAGTCAAATATCCCAGGCTGTTTAAAGTTTAAAAGGTACAGTGTGTAGGATTTAGAGACATCTCGTGGTGTGGTTGCAGTTTGCATCCAACTGACTATTAGGGATGCTAATTTAGATTTTTTTTTCTAACCGAAAACCGACCCCTCGTTAGCGGATTATTAACCGTTAAAAATCAACCAACGCACAAACAGGTTAAATCATCATTTATCACTAGCTGCAATGTATGAGCAAAACAGACAACTGAGTCCTCAGTTCACCCGTCCGGGAGAGTTACTGTAGCAGCCACAACGCTGCGTGTATTGTCCCAGTAAGTCTCCACCACGCTATCTAGTTTAGCTGCGAGGTTGTCAGCTGTGTGTCTGCCTGGCGTAACGATAGCGAGTGTCCAACAGACCGTGTGTGTGATTGTGCTACATTCACAGCTGTAGCGTTGCTGGTGGCTTCGTGCTCGCCGTTGTCACAGACCGCGTGTGTGTGTCGGCGGTCAGTGTGAGGTTGTCGGTGGCGATATAGCTGTGAACGTAGCAGTGCAGTGTGTGCAAAGTTTATTTGTCGGTGAATAAATGCTACAACACTCCTCCAAGCCAACTTCCTGTATCCTGCAACTCCGTCTCAGACTCCCTCAAGATGGGCTGTTAAGCTGGACCAGCTATTGTCCTTTAAGTGACAAGCCGCTCCTCTGAGTTTTGCTCTGCTTTTTAGCTATTTTTTAATCTTTCTTTTAACCATTTAACCGATAACATTAATTGGTTAAAATCCTTAATGTCGGTTAAACGGTTAATTATTAACATCACTATGTAGATATGAAAGACTCATTCTAAGCTAACGAAACCACAACGATTCTTAGTTTCAGGTGATTATACACTAAAGAAAACATAGTTTCTGCTAATAGTACACCTCTAAATGTTACACACTGTTCCTTTAAGCAAGTCTGAAAAAGGCTAATTTGCGTACAACTTACCACAGAGGCGTTTAGTCGGCCCATGTGAGGCAGAGTACCTGGAGAGCACGTGTTTTTGGCGTCCTTGCAAACCTCAAGAAGAGTGACAATGGTTGCAGGACTGGTGGCCCACTTCACATCAGACAAGCCTTTAGCCCAGGCAGAGGACGATGCCAACCACATGAAGGCCAAGGCCGCAGTCACCAACAGGTCCTTGGAGAAGAAAAATTATCAGTTCAATACCATTAAAGCCCCCCCCCCCCCTTCAGCCAGTTTTACTTCCTGTTTCTGGTTAACGTTCTTTCTCAAACAGAGAATGGGGGTGTGGTTAATAGTCAGACGTATTTCATCACCATGGCAACCAGATTGCATCGTTTTTCAACCCAATTTAGATGAAATCAGCTCAGATAAAATTTACTGTTTATCAGACCACAAATGAGAGAAGAATTATCTCAACACACCGACTCTCTCTCACTCGCTCTCTTCTTCACCGTCTCCTCCTGGAGAGACCCGTCTGGCTGCTGCTGCACCGAGGAGCCGCACACCGCCCACAGCGCACCGGAGGACGGATAGACATGTTGCCGAGGTCTAACGGGGCTTTCCTCTTGTTTTCTTTCGGGCTGAAAGTTTTGCACTTCCCGTCATTCTGACCTGTTAGAGGCCCGCAAACCTCCGGTATCGGCTGCTTTCCATTAATTTATCTCCAGCAGGAGGAGACGGTAAAGAAGAGAGCGAGTGAGAGAGACAGTCAGGGTGTTGTGTCCATTCTGTCAGTTTTGCACACACAAAAGCCATTGTGCAAAAACACACTAAACAAAAGTGGAGGAAAATAAAAATAAAATGAAAATCCTCAGTTAGCTAATGCAACAAGCTGGGCTAGCTAACTACACCTAACTAGCCAACTAACTAGAAAGACAAACTGACTGCTCAGATGCAAACTAGCACGAGTGCTCCTGCAGCTTGGAGGATGACCTTTGACCTGCAGCTTCTACTATAGTCAGATGTCATATTCGCATTTTAACAACAACTTTCTTTTTTTACTTTGAGCACAAAATTAAGTTATTTGTCAATTTTTTTTGGCAAACTTAGTCAGGAGATGACACAAATAAATATGAAATATCATAGAAATGTCAAAACACACTGGAGGGGGACTTTAAACCGACTCATGTTTATTAGCAGCTTGGGAACCACACCCTTCCCTCTGTTTCATTTACACAGCTCTGTTAAATGCACTCCTCTGACCTCCGGTTGGATTCCAGGATGAAGTGGACTCATTGAAATCCAGCAGCTGACGTCAGATGCAAAAAAAAAAATGTACACACAAAGCAATATAAATACTGCCTGCAAAGATAAAACTACACGATAAAACTGCTCAAGTAAACACATGCAACACAAGCTCTTATAAGTCCACACCGTGTCATCTCAGTCCATTTCTATGCTATTTATACACGGAGAGGAGGACCTGGCTGAGCACAAGCATTCCCCAGAACAACTGCAAAACATGGAGAATCCAGACAAACATACCAGAGTGGGGCCACGATTAGATTCTCTGTAGAAATTCTGGTAGCCCAGGTAGAGGACGAGTGTGGCAGTGGTGTAGAGGAAGGCCAGCACTCCGATGCAGACGTAAAACTGAGCCGAGGATGCGTGATCTCCGGTCAGGTAGTACGTGGTGGTGTCAGTTTGGTTGATTTTGCAGTTAGGAACATTATAAGGATTCTGCATCAACCTGTGTAAACACAGATATGTGTATTGTTAAATATGACAATCCTAAAAGTAAACACACTTTGCAGGAAACTGGTTCCTCACTGTGAAGGAGTGTGTTTGTGCAAAACACCTGAACGGGTAGCTAAAGTCTGCCTTTATTTCATGACTGGCGCTCCCGTGGCACACGACGTTGATGCTGGTTGTGCCGCTGTAACCTCCAGTCGTAGCGAAGGCAAATATGGAGAACACCTGCAGCCGCAGACACAAGATATGAGGAGACACATTAGCATGCGACTGCTGATCAAACTGTCACACACACACTTCCCTTTATTATTATGCAACACGCTTTTGACAGGAAGTCCTCTTAATCACCGGATGCCATCAGCGTGAGTGGTGGTCACAGTTCACAGCACTTAAATTTAAAAGAACAAGGAATCCTTCCACTGGCCGTTGAAGTCGGTAGATTTAAAAACATCCAGGAGGACACAACAGGTTATGCAAAGTTAGGAGATCACATTTCCTTCTGTATTGTCCAAACTATGATGAGTTTCTATTTTAGATGAAATGTCTGTTCAAAATCCAGAAATGTTTTGGTGCTCGGATGATGACAAACGGGGACTATTTAAGGATGGTTTATATATTTTTTTGTATTATTTGTAATTCATACTGCTACTCTGGTTTCTGCCTTTGTCTTTTTCTTTATTTTCTAAATAATGGTGTCTTGTAAGCCTGTTTGGGCTGGGCATATTATTTATGCATGACACAATAATGATAAAATCAATATATATCGATATACTGAGATGAGTTAATTCTCGCGAAGTTCCACAATCCATTCCACAAGTGTAAATTTACCAAAAAAAAGCCTAACTTCTTTGTATTTATGAAAGAATTGGATCTATATTTGTCAACAATTTCTTCCTCACGAAACAAAAAAAACAATGAAAACAATGAATGTATGCAATATCTTTAAAGTTTTTAAGTGAAATTGTCATACTCTCGTGTGTTCTTTTTTTAAAAAATTTATGTTGGTTTTGTTTCATTTCTGTTGTCCTTTTATGTTTGGCATAGCTCTTTGTTTATGTTTTCACTATGCTTCTTCTGTTTGTAAATGATTTTAATGTTTTCTGCTGTTACTATGTATACTGTCATTTTGAAATAAAAATTAAAAATTAAAAAAAAGATATACTGAGATGTTTTATCTGATAGTGGAAGCACACAAAACAATACCAAACTACCTGCTTGTAGTCAAATGTTGTCAACTTTAGCTTTTACTAACCACATAAAGTATTTTTCTATATAACAAGTTGCATAAAAGTGCTGTATTGAACATGCTGACACACATTAGCTGTCAGTTTGTGCCACATAGCTTGTGATTTACAGACATGTAGCTGATCTAGATACTGATATAGCTCTGCAGCCCCTGAACTAGCCTTTGCACTATCCCCTTTGCTGCTGTACACTACAAATGTCCCCACTGCAAGACTAATAAAGGAATATCTGATCTTATCTTATCTTGACCTGCTTGTAATAGCTAATGGCTGAAAATGTAGTCAACCTTAGCTTTTACTAACCAAATAAAGTATTTTTCTATATAACAAGTTGCATAAAAGTGCTGTATTGAACATGCACACACACGTTAGCTGTCAGTTTGTGCAACATATCTTGTGTTTTACAGACATGTAGCTGATCTAGATCCTGATATAGCTGGACAGCCTGATTAGAAACGGTGTTGCAGCTCAAAGGATGAGAGTCAGAGCTCCTCCAGGCTGCTCTGGGTCACAAGACAACACGACATAATCAATTCTGTCAGCTATTTGTGCGACCAGAGATGGACAGCTCTTCATCTGGCTGCAGGCTGTGAGACACTCCCGCCATTGGGCCATATGGTAACAACATGATTAAACTTTCTAACCCATTCCAGCAGACGGATGAAGGCCAGAGGTTCTTTCAGAGGTCCGAAATCCAGACTGAATCCAGAAGTCAGAACTTTCTGGAAAGAAATAAACACACATTGTGACACAGCTGAAGACAGATAGGTGTGTTCGGTATTTATAAAAAAAATAAAAATAGATTGCGCCATTAACGGTTTTAACGGTTGATTGAGAGCTGTTACCTGGGCGACGGATTCCATCGTGTGATCAGAGATGAAGAACTGTTGGTTTAATCGATGATGTGTCTCTTTTCCTGGATGTTTAGCAGCTCTCTTTCTGTCTTTCTCTCTCTCTCTCTCTCTCTCTCTCTCTCGGTGATCTTCAGGCTTGTCAAACTTTTTCTCCAACTTCAGCGAATCTTAGTAGATAACATGTGGTCAGTGACGTCATTACGTCGACCAGGAGCCAAACCCCCCGGAAGAGAAGAGCGCTGCTCGGTGAGGACAGGTTCATAGTGGCCAAATGGTGTTACTACAACTATTTATTTTGAAGTAAATAACCCTAACCCTTTTTTTCAAACATTTTTCTAAAGATTTTCTGAAATTTTTTTGCAGTTTCTGGGCTTTTTTCACTCGTTTGTCAGACATTTTTCTGACATTGGTTGAAATTATTATGAATATTTTTGGACATTTTCTTGACTTTTTTTCTGATTTTTTTCAAATATTTTTCTGACTTTTTTTCAAACATTTTTCTGATTTTTTTTCAAATATTTTTCTGACTTTTATTTAAACATTTTTCTGATTTTTTTTTCAAAGCAATTTCTGAAATGTTTTTAAACATTTTTCTGAAAGTTTTTCAAACATTTTTCTGAAAGTTTTTCAGACATTTTTCAGAATTTTTTTCAAATATTTTTCAGGGTTTTTTTCAAACATTTTTCAGATTTTTTTTCAAAAATTTTCTGATTTTCTTTCAAACATTTTTCTGAAATTTTTTCAAACATTTTTCTGAAATTTTTCAAACATTTATTTGAAATTTTTCAAACATTTTTTTTAAATTTTTTTGCAGTTTCTGGGCTTTTTTCAGACGTTTGCCAGACATTTTTCGGACATTTTTCGAACATTTGTTGAAATTCTTATGAACATTTTTGGACACTTTCTTGACTTTTTTTCAAACATTTTTCTGACTTTTTTTCAAACATTTTCTGATTTATTTTTCAAAAATTCAGATTTTTTTTCAAAATTTTTCTGAAATTTTTTCAAACATTTTCCTGAAATTTTTTTGAAATTTGTTTGCAGTTTCTGGGCTTTTTTCAGACGTTTGTCAGACATTTTTCGAACATTGGTTGAAATTCTTATGAACATTTTTGGACACTTTCTGACCCTTTTTCAAACATTATTCTGAAATTTCTGGGCTTTTTTCAGGCGTTTGTCAGACATTTTTCGGACATTGGTTGAAATTATTATGAACATTTTGGATGTGGATTATGGATATTTTGGATAAATACCCTGCCTTCGCCCAATGTCGGCTGGGATCGGCTCCAGCCCCCCCGCGACCCCTAACGGGATAAGCGGTTGCAGATGGATGGATGGATGGATGGATAAATTCTGACTTTTTTTCAAACATTTGTCTGAAATTTTTTCAAATGTTTGATTTTTTTCAAACATTTTTCCGAATTTTTTTAAAACATTTTTCTGATTTTTTTCAAACATTTTTTTTCCAAAAATGTTCAGATTTTTTTTCAAAGATTTTCTGAAATGTTTTCAAAAAAAGTCCTAAAATATTTCAAACATTTTTCTGAATTTTTTTCAAATTTTTTTTCAAACATTTTTCAGATTTTTTTTCAAACATTTTTCTGACTTTTTTTCAAACGTTTTTCTGAAATTTTTTCGAACGTTTTTCTGAATTTTTTTGCAGTTTCTGGGCTTTTTCAGACAGTTTTCGGACATTGGTTGAAATTTTTATGAACATTTTTTGACATTTTCTTGACTTTTTTTTCTGACTTTTTCTTCAAAATTTTTCTGACTTTTTTTCAAACATTTTTCTTAAATTTGTTTTTACATTTGTCGAATATTTTTTTTTGCAGTTTCTGGGCTTTTTCCGACATATTTGGAATTCTTTTGGGGGAAATTAGTCACACACTTTTCTGACAAATTTGGACATTTTTCGAACATTTCTTTGGTCATTTGTTGACATTTTTTTCAACATTTTTGGACATTTTCTTCACTTTTTTTCAGGCTTTTTTTTTACCTTTTTCCGGACTGTTGTCAAACATTTTTTAGACTTTTTATTCGTATTTGTCAGACATTTTTTTTACTTTTTCTTTGGATATTTGTTGAACATTTTTCGTACTTAAATATATATTATAACAAATAATATACATGAGTCAGTAATCAATCAGACACCAGGCTGTGGAGTGACAAAGTGTGTATTTATATTATCTTCCCCTCTCACACACATACACACACACACACACACACACACACTCACTCACTCACACACATACATACACATATCTTTAGTTACAGTTGGTGCTCAGTGTTGAGTAATAATAATAATAATAATAATATTAATAATAATATAAGCAACAGTTGTCTTCAAATATAGAGTGATACACTTTATACAAAATACCCTGCATATTACTGTCAAGTTTAATTTGAAATAGTGTGATGTCATTGTGGTTGTTCACTCTGATCGCTGCCGGAGGGTGCCGCTCTGTTTTCACACTGAACTCTGAAGGTTTGAAGGTCCAAACTGATGATCACTGTTTATCAGTTCATCTCCACATTATTTTAATTTCTCCAGAGTGACGTCTTCCAATGTCTCATTTTGTTTGACCAACAGAGAGTCAGTTTACTAAGACATAAACAGAGAAGCTCCTCACAACAACCAGAGAAACATCTTTAGAACAGCATGTAAATATATACAGAATATATTCTCTAAAATGCCCAGTGCATCCTTTGGGTGTTTGTTCCTGAAGTGTTTTGGTTGACAGACAGTTGAGGGAATATTTGGCTGAAAGTCTGAATGACAAACCTGCAAACTGACGAATCAACATACGTCAATAAATCTGAATCTGGAGCTCATATTCAGAAACCTTCTTTCTATTAAAAATCTGACTTCCTGTTGACACAAACTCCATTCACCAAAGAAAACAAAACCTGCAGATATCTCAGGCTGTTAATAACTATTGTTTTCTGTGTCTATTCATTATTTTTCAGATTAATCAATTAGTGGTTTGATCCATTAAAACATTCTTGTTTGTATTGCCAGTCTGATGTATATCTGAACTCTTCCTGATTGAACCGAACAGTTTGCAGGTCGTCACACAGACGTGGTTTTATACAAACAGTCCTAAATATGAGTGCAAAGGCATGCAGCACCACCTCCACCTCCACCTCCCAGTGCAACGTCTAAAAACCCAAAAGAAGTCAGTGTTACAGGATATAAAACAGTGATTATAACTCTGCATTAGTGAGCGAACACAAGCACAACGTGGTCCCTGTTAGTGTCCGTGCAGAGGGTATTGATAAAGTTCTTCACATGGACCTAACAGTGGCGTCAGTGGGACTGTAGCAGGATGACTACCGTCACCGTGACAGCCACTGTGTGTACTCCTGATGCAGAACAAATAGAATAAAATAGAACAGTGATGCATTCATGCTGCGTCAAGTAAAGTGAAGTTTCTGGAGGATTAAAGGTCCCGAAATCAGACGGGAAGTTTGTTTGTTGGTTCGAAGCTGAACGGAAAGTGACTGAATGTGCAGACTGAAAACAGGAAGGGTCGTCAACAGAGGAAACAGTTTTTTTCTATTTCCTGTGATGTGAATACAGAGATTGAAGTTGTCTAGTCTCTTGTCATACATGACTATCGTAGAAAATATGTCCACTTTGCTGATGTCACTGTATCTCTTATAATAACAATGTTACCAGATTAGCCGACCCCTACGCCGCTGGCAGACTACTTCAGGAGGAGTAGACGGCAAAATTCAAATTATTGAGGGTATATAAATCTTTGGATGCCTATAGTTAACCATCCTTCAGTAAAGTCTGTCAAAAAGAAAGTTGTATAATATTGGTGAAGCATTTCAGAGATGGAGAGAAAGGGTTGCTAATAACCCTCTGCTAATCACAGCCAATAGGTCACGGCTGCGGTTAGCAGAAGGCTAAATATTAGCAACATTTACTCTCCATCTCGGAAACGTTTCGCCGATATTGTAGCTCGCTAGAGCCTCGAATCACAGTTTAACGTCTCAAATGTTTGTGATATCTTGATTCTAGCACCCAACAACACAACAAGATGACATTTTAGATGTGTAACTTTAGCCCACTGCTAGTGTTAGCCTCCAGTCATTCCTTTGTTTTGCCTCCAGCTAACAACGTGACGTCATCATGACGTCGACACAAAAAGGGTCTATAAAACATGTTATTTATGTTGTAAATATTTAGCTGTAACTCTGCTCCTGGCAGTGCTCACTACATTAAATGTGTTGTTGTAAAAATAATATATGTATATAAGATGTGTGTTTAAATTTCTATCTGTACAATAACATGTCATCTGCATACAGTTTGACGTTGTGTTTGAGGTTTGTATTACTCGGATGTTTGAGCTGCAGCTGATATAAACACGGAGGGAATTTTGATTCAACATTATTTTCTATAAATATCTTTGAAATGTTTGAAGACGGGACCTTTAAGTGCCACTCTGACAACCTCTAAGGTGAAATATTCCACATGGCTGCCTGTGCTGAGTGTTAGTGCTGCATTCATGTTCATCAGATGAACTAAATTACAATAATTCGATTTTTTTTTTTTTAACAGTACAGTTACTGTCAGTGTGCTTGACAGAGGAAGAGAGAAGAGAGAATGAAAAGAGAAAGAGAGGAAGAGTAGAAAACATTTAGACTCACAGATCAACAGTTCATCTGCTGCTGGAAGGACAACCGCCCCGTTTAAACCAGCTGACACGGCCCATTAACCGGCCCGGACCCACAGTTTGAGAAACACATCTGCACATCTCAGCAGCCAGGTGTGTTTGTTATCGACATCGTGGACGTTTTTCTACCCATCAGGCTCCTCGTTGAGTCATGTGACCTCTCCCTTTGCTGGTCATCCAGTTCCTCTTCGCCCCCCCTGTGAACCCTCCGGTGTCTTTCAGCTGGTTAAAACCTCTCCCATCTCCTCCGGCTACCACATGTACGTCTTTGTGGTGTCGATCTGACTCCCCCCCGCCTCCTCCACCCTCTCCTCCTCCTTGTCCTCCTTGTCCTTCTCGACCTCGCTCTCCCACAGCGTGATGAGCGGCGGGTACAGCTCGTTCAGAGGGATGGAGGTGGCGTGCTGCATGTACTTCTTCAGCGAGTGTCCACAGGACTTGTGCTGCTGCACGCGGCGGCCCATGTAGACCACCAGCAGCGCCATGATTGACAGGGCGAACATGGAGCCCATGACGGCCGCCAATGCCACGCTGCTGCGCCGCGAAGCCACCAGCTCCACCGAGAAACCCTTCTCCTTAGTGGTGACGTTCAAACAGGAGGTGTGGACGGGGGAGGAGGAAGGGGAGGGAGAGGAGCTGGGTGAGGAGGAGGGGAAGGGAGGAGAGGAGTAGACGGTGAGGCAGACGTGGTACTCCGTGGCGGGAAGGAGGTGAGTCAGATTATACTCCTGAACATCTACTGGAACCTGGAAAGAGACGGAGAGAGAGGTTATTACAGACACTCTACTGTCCTGCTGTTATTACAGACACCTGAACTCACCACAGACGCTCCACTGTCCTGCTGTTATTACAGACACCTGAACTCACCACAGACACTCTACTGTCCTGCTGTTATTACAGACACCTGAACTCACCAGACACTCTACTGTCCTTCTGTTATTACGGACACCTGAACTCATCACTACTGTCCTGCTATTACAGACACCTGAACTCACCACAGACACTCTACTGTCCTGCTGTTATTACAGACACTGAACTCACCACAGACACTCTACTTTCCTGCTGTTATTACAGACACCTGAACTAACCACAGACAGGTGTATTGTAGCAGTAGAGGGAGGGTGTGTTCACCTCGGCAGTGTAGCTGATCTGAGGGTTGTCAATGTGCACGGTGGCGCTGGTCCAGCGGGTCAGAGGAAGGGGGGCGTCCTGCTGGTTCTGACCCACAGACGAAGCTCCGCTGCTGGGATACAGCTTCCACTCCAACACCACCGACTGGGCGTGCACCACCTGCGCAGGAAACAACAGTAAATCTCCTGTTTCATGACAACCAGTATTTTGATAATAGTAATAATAAGGAATATATTTACACACATTTATATCATTATCTACAGAACAACGAGAATGTGCTTCATAAAAGATGTACAATACACATAAAAATACTTTTATTAGATTAATATTAGAAAGAAAGCCGATACCTTCGCCAGCACCACCAGAGAGGCTGCAGCGCTGGACGAGTTCCACAGCCAGGGCTGCTCTCTGCTGGGCTCACCGCCCCACCGGATCCCCCCGAGCGACCACGAGCCCACAGATCCCTGAGAGTCCACAAACACTGAGATGCTCTTGGTGTCTGCGCCCTCCATGTTCCACGCTACACAGGTATACACACCTGAGAGAGAGAGAGGAGAGAGCATAAGACCAGGCCCTGTACCAGGTCTGGACCAGTCCTGGACCAGGCAGCGCCCCCCTGCAGGCTGGATGTGAACCAGCAGCTCAGACTAACCTGCGTCTGACGGCTCGGCGTGTTCGATGACCAGCGCTCCGGGCTCTGACACGCGATGCTTCTTCTTCCTCCTGCTCAGGCCACGCCCCTCCTCTGATATGATTGGCGCAGCCACCGCCTCCGAGCTCACCTGGCCAGGTGAGGAAGAAACAGAGGCCTCGTCAATCTTTCCTCATAATATTATTAGATATTTACAGTATTTTATGACCACTTTCTCTTTTTAATTGTTCATAATGGTTTTATATTTAATAATCAAATTATGTCTGATGATGTAATATGAAATATAGGAGATTTAACTCCTATTTTAAATAAATAAACTAAAGGATATCAACACACACACTTGACCCCTCCCACCTTGTCTCCAGTGGGCGTCACCCAGTAGAACTGAGGGGCGGGGTCAGCATCCGCCCAGCACTCCAGTGTGATTGGCTGCCCGGCGCTGACGTTCAAGGCCGGTGGGAAGGCGTGAGGAGAGATGTGAGGCAGGCAGCTGTTGGCCCCGCCCCCACCACCACCGACCCCGCCCCAGCCGACCCCCACCACCTCCTGAAGCTTCCGGCCAATCATGTGAGACGGGGAGGAGCAGAGGGTGATGGAGGAATCCAGCATCTTGAGGTGCGACTGTTTGCCGAGGTGAGGACCCCAGGAGGAGAGACAGTCGCAGCGCAGCGGGTTGGAGTGAAGAGACACTTCCTCCAGGGACGGGAGGGAGGACAGGAGGTCTCCAGAGAGGAGGCTCAGCTGGTTACTGTGGAGGAGGAGAGTACGCAGGGAGGACAGCTCACTGAGGAGAGGAGAGGAGAGGAAACAAATAGAGGAGGAGAGGAGAGGAGACCAGAGGAAAGGAAATAAAGAGAAAAGAGGATAAGAGGAGGACAGGAGAGGAGAGGGGACAAATGGAGGGGAGGAAACAAGGAAGGGAGGAGAAAGGAAACGATGGAAGATGAAGGAAAGAAGAGGTGGATGAGAAAGAGAAGAGAAAAAGGTCGACTTTAGACTCTTCATCTTGTTTTATTTCATTCAGAAAGACAGAAACCACGTTTACACCGCAGGAACTAAGAACCTTCTAGTTCCTAAAAAGACTAAAAGTACCAGGAACCCGACTAGACAGACAGTCAGACAGACAGACAGACAGATACCTGAAGGCCTGCGGGTCGATGTACGACAGGCGTGAGTTGCTGCAGAGTTCCAGTTTGGCGATTTCTGGAAGGTTCTGAAAAGCTGCTCGCTCCACCATCAGCAGCTCGTCCATGTTGTTCAGACTGAAACACAACGAACGTTTAGTATTATTATAACATAATACAGTGAAATAAAGAGTGTTTAATGTATTTCATGGACAACAATCATTCCTTCTGTTACAATAACTGATGACTGAATACAGCAGCTCTCTGTTGTGTTCACTGACGGCTGGTTTAAAGCCATTCAGAGCTTTTTATAATCCAAATTATTTAGAGAAACAAGTCATTAATAACGTCTTTCTTTACCTGAAAACATCAGAAATATCACATACTTGTTTTAAGCGCCTTCTGACTGCTTATTTATATCAACATGAAACATTCATTATTTAATTAAACTCGTCTATTGTCGGTTTGTGTGTCTGCACTCATCAAAGATTGTTTATGAGGTAGAAGAGGCATCACTCTGTAACACTACTGTACAACCACAGTACAGAGTGAGACGTCTTCTCATTAAATACCAAATCGATAATTTAAGATGATCAAGTTAAGACTTTTGAATCAGGATTTTCAGTATTTGGATCAAGTAGCTCATGAAAAAAGATGTCAGATTTATTATGTACAGCTGTTATTTTATTCTGTCAGATACATATTTAATCAATATTTAGGTTAATATTTGTATCAATAAGTAAGGGATAATGTACAGCGAGCTGGTCATTGTTGTGAAAGAAACAACGACAGGGCGGTCTCGCATCGCCCTGAAGGGGTTTATTTCACAACAATAACCCGCTAGCTGTACATTATCACGCTTATTACTTAAGAAATCAATATTTTGACACAAAAACGGTCCTCCAGAGTCCGAGATCAGAACTATGCCTGTAGCAACGGTCTGTTATAAAGAATTATTACACAGCTGTGTTGAATACTCAATTCTGATTGGTCAATCACAGCGTTCTAAGGTCTGTTATTTCTTTATAGCAGACAGTAGCAGACTTCTTTTTGACTGACCTGAGCTCCTCCAGGTGCTGGAGGTTCTGGAAATCTCCCTGCTGGACTCGGCTGATCGGGTTCCTGTTCAGGTCCAGGAACTTCAGGTTAGGGAGCACGCTCAGAGCGTCCCGAGGAACAGACCTGCCAGGAGAACAGCAGTCCCGTCAGCCAGCGGTTACAGAGAGAGACGGTTACAGTTCACCGAACCAGCAACTCACCTGAGCCGGTTGTCGTAGAAGGAGAGGCTCTCCAGGTAGTCGAGGCCCAGGAAGGCGGCGGCGGGGACGGAGGCCAGACCCATCCCAGCCAGCACGAGACTGTGGAGGCTGGACAGTGGCAGGAAGTTCTTCTCCTCCAGACCTAGGATGGGGTTCTCCCCGATCATCAGGATCTCCAGGGACGGTAGGGACTCGAACCAGCGGCTGTCGATGGCCACCAGTCGGTTGGAGTTCAGGTGGAGCCTACAGGACCGAGGACACTGTTATTCCTTCAGGTCAGTGGTTCCCAACCTGAGGTCTGGGCCCCCCTTAGGGGGACGCCAAAGAGCACAGGGGGTGCGCCAGAATTTATCTACTCTGAGGTTGTCAAAATTATATTATAATAAAGAAAGATGTAATAATTTCCATGTTTTTATCTAATGAAATATTCTGCTTCTGTCCATATTTGTTGCCGTTTAGCCTTTCAAAAACAACTTTTTCACTTTTATAGCGAATTAATACCAAAATAGGTTGGGTACCACTGCTTTAGGTTGTGCTCGTGATCACTGAAGAGGTTCTAGTGGTGCTTTTGGGGGGTTCTAGTGATCATTCAGGAGGTTCTATATGACCTTAACGTAATCCTTTTGGTCACTGAGGAAGTTCTAGGGGCCCTGTAAGAGGTTGGTCATCATGGTGGATCTAAGATTTAGGTTGTTCTAGTATACGTTTAGGTGGTTTTAATAGCCTTTCAGGTGGTTCTAGTTGTCACTGAGGGGGTTCTAGTGGTGATTCAGGTAGTTCTAGTGCTATTTTAGGATGTCTTGTGGTCATGAGAACCTCTAGAGTTCCTTTAGGTGGTGAATGTAGTCACTGTGAAGGGTTTAGTGGTCCTTTAGGAGGTTTTATAGATCCTTTAAATGGTTCTGATGGTACTTTAGGAGGTCCTAGTGGTCCTTGAGGAAGTTGTAGGGGTTCTGTATGTGGTACTTGTGGTCCTTTGCTAGGTTTAGGTGGTTTTAATGGTCTTTTAGGAGATTCTAAGGGTCCCTTAGTTGTTATATTTGTGGTCACTGTGGTGGTTCTAGGGATCATTTAGGTGGTTATAATGGTCTTTCTACTTATCACTTAGGAAGTTCTACATGTCCATTAGGTAATTTTAGTTTAGTATTATAGGAGGTCATCAGAACATCTAGAGGTCCTGGAGGTGGTCCAGAAGAAGAAGAAGAAGAAGAAGAGGTAGTTACCGCAGCAGGTTGGTGAGTCCGGCGAAGGCTTTGGGTCCGATGGAGGAGATGCGGTTGTGGTTCATGTAGAGCTCCTCCAGACTGGACAGGTTCCTCAGACTGAAGTCCTCCAACTCCTCAATGCGGTTCTCCTCCAGGTACAGAGTCACCAACCGGCTCAGAGAGGACAGACCCATAGAGCTCACCTGGACACAGAGAGAGAGAGAGACACCACACACATAGAATCACAAACACAAACTGGCCTCAACAAAGACAAGAACAATTAAGATGGAGACCATGGAGGAGAACATGGAGGAGAACGTGGAGGAGAACATGGAGGAGACCATAGAGGAGAATGTGGAGGAGAGCGTGTTACCTGTGTGAAGTGGTTCGCTGACAGGTCCAGTTCTGTCAGGTTGTTCAGACTCTGCAGTTCAGTAGTGATGGAGGAGATGTTGTTACTCTGCAGCAGCATCACCTGAAACACATCAACACAACGTGCACTCATATAATATAGTTTTACATTATAATAATAAATTAATGTTATATTATTATAATGAACTGTCAATCGATTAAAATATTTAATCGCATTAAATGCAAATTAATCACACATTTTTAAATCTCTTCAAAATGTACCTTAAAGGGAGATTTGTCAAGTATTTAATACTCGTATCAACATAGGAGTGGACAAATATGTTGCTTTATGCAAATGTATGTATATATTTATTATTAGAAATCAATTATCAACACAAAACAATGACAAATATTGTCCAGAAACCCTCACAGGTACTGCATTTAGCATAAAAAATATGCTCAAATCATAACATGGCAAACTGCAGCCCAACAGGCAACAACAGCTGTCAGTGTGTCAGTGTGCTGACTTGACTATGACTTGCCCCAAACTGCATGTGATTATCATAAAGTGGGCATGTCTGTAAAGGGGAGACTCGTGGGTGCCCATAGAACCCATTTACATTCACATATCTTGAGGTCAGAGGTCAAGGGACCCCTTTGAAAATGGCCAAGAAAGTATTTCCTCAACAAATTTAAAGTTTGGAGCGACAAGCGACAAGCTATGACATGGTTGGTACCAATGGATTCTTTAGGTTTCCTAGTTTCATATGTTACCAGTTTCTTCACTCTAGCTTTAAAACTGAACCCGCTACAACCTCCGAAGGATAGATTGCGTTAATGACATTAGTATATATATATAAATGATATACAGTATAATGAGTGTTACCTGTGTGTCAGAGGACACGTTGGCTGGAACTCTGTGCAGATGGAGTTCATTGCAGTCGAGCGTCCTGGCCTGGTGATAGACAGACTGGGGGGTGTACCACGGCCTCGTCTCACACACACACAGCAGAGGACACAGCACAGCGCCACCTACAGGACGGACACAGCACACACACACAGACATCAGGATTCACGTTTATCTTCATGTGTCCGTCTGCCGTCTATAGAACTGCCCTTTACCTTCACTGGCCACGTCCACTCCAACACACACTGATGATGTCACCAGAGAGAGAAGGAGAGCGAAAAGGACTGCAAATCCCATGGTGCACCGGGGGCAGAGCAGAGAGAACGTGCTGGTTAAATTGTGGCGACAACTTCCTCCAGAAGGTCAGAGGAGGGCGGGTCTCATCTACAGCTGGATGGAAACACACAGGAAGTAATGTCATTCACTAATTACAATCTGTCAACACAGAATAGATCATGTTTAATTATGTTTATGTTTAATCTTTATAGACTTGCTGGATGAATTCAGAAATTTTCTTCAGTTCACTTTTAAATTTTCGGATCAATTTCAGATGATTCAGCAGCATTTTGTTCTGAATATAATAAAACATGTCTCCATAGCAACAGCTGACGAGGCTCATGGGTACTGTAGTATTTAGAGATACTGCATACTAAACTATCATTTAGTGTATTTCCTAAAATGTTTCATTCAAAAAGAAACTTTATGTGACCATCACAAACACACACACACACACACACACACAAACACGCACACACAGCGAGGCAGGAAACGGGGAATCCTTGCCTCTGCTGCCATGGCAACCAGCCAGGAAGTGACATAGGAGGAGAGAGGAGGGAAGGCATTTTATTAATGGCATTAGAAATTATATATATTATATAGATATTTTTAAAACCTTTTATTCTGAATATAATAATAATAATAATAATATTCAAAATAAAAGGTTTTAAAAATATCTGAACATCGGTCAGACTGAATCGGAGCTGCTGCAGATCAGAGGCCGGTCAGAGGGAAATAATCTACCTGCTGTTCTCCCCTGAAGGAGCGTGCTCGTGTCCACCTTCGTGCACATGATTTCAGACAAACACAGCGAGCTTCACCCAGAGAGCATCATGGGAAACTTTCAGTGTCTAACGGCAGCTAGTGAGCTATTAGCTATATTAATATTAATATTATTCAGCTGACTAAAGTCCCAATCGACCAACATGTAGTCTGTTAACAGGAAGCTAAATCACACTGATGAAATCTCTTCAAAGTTTCTATAAAACGTTGCGTTGTTGATCTAACATCTAAAACCAATCAGCTCAGGGAAGAGACAAGCGTTTCCCATGATGCACTGGGGTCCTTGATCTTGTGAGGTCATCTCTAACGAGCCAAACGGGGGAATCATTAAATTCTCATTTCTGTTTCATCATCACACCAACGCTGAATGAGAAACAGAGGCCGACTACAGAAGCTCTCTGGATGTTACATTTGGAGTTTCTACTTCCCAGATTGACCCTGAACGCAGCTCAGCGACAGCAGCTCTGACAGATTGTTCAAACATGTGAACCTCCTTCTTGTTGTTAACGACAGACTGAAGGAGGTTCATCTCTCTGCTCCGACATCTCAACACATCTCCTCCTCCTCCTCCTCCTCCTGCTGAGCAGATGGAATATTGATGAGGTGATATTAATTATTTAACGAGCTGTGAGCGCCTAGTTAAGTGTCCCACTGAAGAGGCTGTGATTGGAGGAAAGATGGTTAATTAACTGTGAGCGGTCACACACACACACGCACACGCGCACGCGCACACACACTGCTAATGAACTCTCTGCAGTCACAATAACAACATGCTCACAGCCAGAGGTGGAAGAAGTACTCTTATCTTTTACTACAGTAAAAGTACTAATACCACGGTGTAGAAATACTCTGTTACAAGTAAAAGTCCTGCATTTAAAAATGTACATAAAAATATAAAAGTATCAGCATCAAAATATACCTAAAGTACCTGCAGAATAATCCTTATTATATTATATTATTCTAATGATTGATGCATTAATGTGTTCATCACTTTAATGATGCAGCTGGTAAAGGTGGAGCTGCTTTTAATTACTTTTTTGGATATTTCACAAATTTTTCACCTATTTTACTCTTGTCTGATAATGTATTAATAATATCCTGATATTTTACTAATATTTTGAGGATATTTGGCAAAAAAAAAAAATTTCACGATATTTCACTTATTTTAATAATACATCATCATTTATCATTTTATACTGCTGTCTGTCTCTACCTGTTTCTCTACCTGTCTGTCTCTACCTGTTTCTCTACCTGTCTGTCTCTACCTGTCTGTCTGTCTCTGTGACTCTCTACCTGTCTCTCTACCTGTCTTTCTCTATCTCTCTCTCTCTCTACCTGTCTGTCTCTGTCTCTCTCTTCCTGTCTGTCTCTACCTGTCTCACTCTACCTGTCTCTCTCTACCTGTCTCTGTCTCTCTCTACCTGTCTCTCTACCTGTCTGTCTCTATCTGTCTGTCTCTTTCTCTCTCTTCCTGTCTGTCTCTACCTGTCTCTCTCTACCTGTCTGTCTCTATCTGTCTGTCTCTCTCTACCTGTCTGTCTCTATCTGTCTGTCTCTGTCTCTTTCTTCCTGTCTGTCTCTACCTGTCTCTCTCTACCTGTCTCTCTCTACCTGTCTCTCTCTACCTGTCTGTCTCTCTCTTCCTGTCTCTCTCTTCCTGTCTCTCTCTACCTGTCTCTCTCTACCTGTCTGTCTCTGTCTCTCTCTACCTGTCTGTCTCTACCTGTCTCTCTCTACCTGTCGCTCTCTCATTGGTCGGGATGTCTTTATGTTGTGATTCATCTTTTCATGACATTAATAACATCATAATCTCTCCCTAATAGTCCCGCCTCTGGTTTGTCCTGCGCTCTGATTGGACGCTGCTCTTTCCTCGTCTCAGTCTCGTTTCCAGGTGACCGACTAGTTTTCAACACCTGGCCTACTGGAAGCAGACAGTCTGAAACAGGTCAAAGTGTCTTCATGTCCCCCTAAGAGGACAGGTGAGGGTTAACTGAGAGGTGAAGAGGTGAAGAAAAGGAGGGATTACATAAAGCAGAGTGGTTGTTGCCGTGGAAACCTCCTGAATGTGAAACAAACTCCAGTGAACTGAAGAAACTCTGACCTACTTTCACCAAGAGTTTCACATTTATTACACAACAACGCCACCGTCTTCATCTCACTGTCTCTGAGGAGAGGAGACAAGGAGAGAGGAGAGGAGACGAGATAGGAGACGAGAGAGGAGAGAAGAGGAGAGATGAGAGGAAGGAGGAGAGGAGGTGAGATAGGAGACGAGAGAGGAGAGGAGAAGAGGAGAGATGAGAGGAGAGAGGAGAGGAGATGAGATAGGAGACGAGGGAGGAGACAAGAGAGGAGAGAGGAGAGGAGACGAGAGACAAGACAGGAGAGAGGAGACAAGAGAGGTGAGAGGAGATGAGGAGAGGAGACAAGAGAGGAGAGGAAACAAGGAGAGGAAAGAGAAGAGGAGACGAGGAGAGGTGACGAGAGGAGATAAAAGGATATAAGAGGAGACACCACCTGCCCAAAATCTAAAACCACTAGCCTGAAAACTGAAACCACTAGCCCAAAAACTGAAACCATTAGCTCATAAACTAAAACCACCAGCCCCAAAACTAAAACCACTAGCCCCAAAACTGAAACCATTAGCTCATAAACTAAAACCACCAGCCCCAAAACTAAAACCACTAGCCCCAAAACTGAAACCACTAGCCCAAAAACTGAAACCACTAGCCCAAAACTAAAACCATTAGCCCAAAAACTAAAACCACTAGCCTGTATACTAAAACCACTAGCCCAAAACTAAAACCACTAGCCCAAAAACTAAAACCACAAGCCTGTATACTAAAACCACTAGCCTGTATACTAAAACCACTAGCCCAAAACTAAAACCACTAGCCCAAAACTAAAACCATTAGCCCAAAAACTAAAACCACAAGCCTGTATACTAAAACCACTAGCCCAAAAACTAAAGCCAGAGCCAGGCTAGCCGTTTCCTCCTGCTTAACTAGATTTACCAGTTTCAATAAGAGTACTGAATATTACAATAGTGACTGTTTATGACAATCAATAAACACTAAATAACCTAATAAACTTTGTGCTATTTATGTCCTAAATATCCCATAATATTACAATAAACACTAAAACCTGCTGGATGAAAAGAGACAAGGAGAGGAGACAAGAGAGGAGAGAGGAGAGAGGAGAGGCGACAAGAGAGGAGATGAGAGAGGAGAGAGGAGAGGCGACGAGAGAGGAGAGAGGAGACGAGGAGAGAAGCAAAAGAGAGAGGAGGAGAAAAAAACTGAAACCACTAGCCCAAAAACGAAAACCACTGGCCCAAAACTAAAAACGCTAGCCTAAAAAAAACTAAAACCACTAGCCCAAAAACCTGAAACCACTAGCCAAAAAAACTAAAACCACTAACCCAAAAACCTGAAACCACTAGCCCAAAAACCTGAAACCACTAGCCCAAAAAACTAAAACCACTAGCCAAAAAAAATAAAACCACTTGCCCAAAAACCTGAAACCACTAGCCCCAAAAAACTAAAACCACTAGCCCAAAAACCTGAAACCACTAGCCCCAAAAAACTAAAACCACTAGCCAAAAAACCTGAAACCACTAGCCCCAAAAAACTAAAACCACTAGCCAAAAAAACCAAAACCACTAGCCCAAAAACTGAAACCAGAGCCAGGCTAGCTAGAGGTAACCAGTTACAGAGAGAAGAGCCTTCATTATACTGGTGATATACTGGTATATCAACCAATAATAAGACATGATTTAAATAGATTTACCAGTTCAGTGAGAGTTCAATGAGAGTACTGAAATATTACAATAATCAATCAATAAACACTAAATAACCTAATACACTTTAATCTATTTCTGTCCTATTATAATTATCCCATTATATTACAATAAACACTAAATAACCTAATAAACTTTGTCCTAAATTATCCCATAATATTACAATAAACACTGAAACCTGCTGGATGATGCGTTTAAGGACAGTCGTAAAGTAGCATGTTCATAATATCCTGAGAATCAGCAGCTCACAGCGACCTCAAACTGTTTTCAAACTGGCGGTTTTTAACACTAACACAACTACTAATAATAGTAATAATAATAACTGTAATCATCTCATTATTAGCAGGTTAATCATCTCTAATCATCTTCCTGCAGAGCACCGTGCGGTCCCGTGTTGCTGGAGGACAGACGCCCATCTCCTCACCTCGCTGCTCGGGTTGCAGCTCTGAGCCGCAGCGGGTCCTCAGGCCGGGCAGGGTCGCACCGAGCCGGGCAGAGTCCGGTAGAGAGAGACGGTGGTCCCGGTGGAAGACAACCAGAGTCCGGTAAGAAGCTGAAGGTCTCTGGTTTATTGAGGTTTCTGTGGATCCAGATGAGTCCCGCTGCTGATGCTTTTATGTACCTTTCTCTCTCCTGTCCTCTATCAGGTCCGCAGCAGCTGACTCCAGATCAGCCAATCAGGTTTATAGGCCACCTGGTGATGGACCAATCAGAGAGCCCAGATGTTGCACAGAGGTGATGGAGAGGAGGGGGGGGGGGAGGGGGGGATGACGTAATGCTCCAGATTCTCCTAATGACTGTCAGTGAGTCTGCGATTCTCTCGTTAGATCTCAGTTTCTACTTCACTTCTTCTCTCATCATGTCTCCTTCCATCCGATCACTCTGCTCACTACTGTAGTCCAGTATAAAGCTGTAAAAACAAAAACTATAAAACCTTTAACTGTAAAAACTATAAAAACTACAACAATTGTAAAAATATAAAACTTTCAAAACTAAAAAATATAAAACTGTAAAATTGTGAAGACTATAAAACTATAAACACCATAAAACAGTAAAAACTAAAACTATAAAACTGTGAAAAATATGAAAATTGTAAAAACTAAAACTATAAAACTGTATAAACTATGAAAACTGTAAAAACTATAAAACTAGAAACTAAAACTATAAAACTGAAAAATATAAAAATTGTAAAAAACTATAAAACTATAAAAACTATAAAACTGTAAAAACTATAAAACTGTAAAAACTATAAAACTGTAAAAACTATAAAACTTTAAAAACTAAAAAAATTAAAACTATAAAACTGTAAAAACTATAAAACTGTAAAAACTATAAAACTTTAAAAACTATAAAAACTAAAAAAATTAAAACTATAAAACTATAACAACTATAAAAACTGTAAAACTATATAAAAAACAAACACCAACATATATTCTTTGGCGTGATTGAGGACGAGTTGTTAAAACTTTAGGAAATAAAACTGAAGATATGAAAACAAACTCAGGTTCATGTCCTGGATAATATTGTCTGTTCATCACATGATGTTTTTAAATCATTTGAACTTTAACAGCGTCCGGTTGGTGTCTGTTTGGGGTCGTGAATCTGGACTTCAGGTCTGTCGAGGAGTCATATCTGTCAACACCATTAAATATTAAAGAGGAACCAGACGAGGCAACTTTGACTAGAAATCAGCCGACAGTTTGGATTTCAGTTACTTTAACCTGAATTAACAGAAGTCTAAATTAAAACAAGTTACTCTTAAACGTCGAAGGTAAAACCTGCAAAATCACTGACTGTTGTTGACATCATTGTAAACAGAGAGACTGTGTGTGTGTGTGTGTGTGTGTGTGTGTGTGTGTGTGTGTGTGTGTGTGTGTGTGTGTGTGTGTAATGTGAGACAGCTGCTGACAACATCTGTGATGTCACAGTGATCCAGTAAATCTTCAGTTTGAGTCAGCGTTACTGTACGAGTGATGAAGACGAGGATGACATCACTGAGGAGAGCAGCAGGCAGGAGTGATGAAGATGATGAAGATGTTATTGCTGCTCCTGGAGCCACTACTAAAGTAGTTATACTTTATATACAGTGAGCTAGTTTAGTCCAGTGGGTTCCAACCTAGGGGTCGGGCCCCTCCAGAGGGTCACCAGATAAATCTGAGGGGTCGTCAGATGATTAATGGGAGAGAAGAAGTTCTGATACACTATAACAAGCTGCTTTAATATTTAATAGCTAAGCAGGAGATTCATTAGAGATATCTGCAGCGTCATTTTGCCTCGTCAAAACTCTAATTCAAGATATCCATAATCCTATTTTGACGAGGCAATGATGGATAAGAGACAATGACGAATACAGACTACCGCCGCCTGCTGGTGTGGAGAGTTATTTCATCTCACGCAGGCCCACATCACAACACGTCTTTGTGGTGTGTTCGCGTGCAACTTTTTGGCCAAGACAAAGGCGACGTGAGGCGACGCAACTGGTGGCCTCCATCGCCGCTAGTTCTCTGATGTCGGCTTGATTTGTCCGGGCCTTAAGATCAACGAGCGATTCCCACAATGCAACGCTGTTTTCCTGCCAACCTGTTTTATCTGTAAATGTATGTCAGCCTGTTCTCTGAGCCGGTGTGAGTGCGGCTTTAGTCCCAGATGATAAAACACACAAACACATGTACTTTCTCTCTCTGTCTGTGTGTGTAACCTGGTTTCTGTCTGTTTTTGGTTTTTATTCATTCACAAAGTTTGTTTATTAAATATTTGACAGGTGGCGCTGCAGTAGGTTTGGATAATTACAAGAATAATTGTCTTGTAATAAAATGTTATATTAATGAGCATATATATTTATTTATAGTAGAAAACTTCTGCTTTCAATAGGTGGAAAATATTATTTTATGATTTATATTATTTTAGATTTGGTTTATTGACTACCAGAGGTTACCTGAAGCTCTCTCACTGCTGCTCACACACACATACACGCGCACGCACACACACGTACACACAGTGAACTCCCGCTGAGTGAAAACAATCCTGCTGCCTCTGAAATCCAGTTTAGTTTGGATTAACACTGAAGTAAACATTAATTCCCATCAGGAGTGTGTTTATGTGTGTGTGTGTGTGTGTGGGGGGGGGGGGGGGGGTGACATCACTGTGACATCACAGACATAATAAAAAAAAAACTCTGCATTGTGAGGTCATTTCAGCTCAGTTGTCTCTCTCTGCTCTACCAGGGCCCTTGAACTACACACCAGCTGTTGACATCATTAAACCAAAGAGTATAGAACCGAAGAGATGAATCTCCGGTGTGTTTTTGACAACAGACACCATTTTGGACTGAAAACGTTTATTATATTTATAATATTTTATTGTTCAACACAGGTCATTTTGGTAAACTTTAACCAGAAGACTGGTGTTGGGATTGTTATGTTAGTGACGTGTTTTCCGTACTTATGTCGCGTTGTTTACGTACCTATTTTACGCACTCATTTTTATATGGAGGATGGAACCTGCCAAAATAAAAAAATAAATGAATAAATAGAAATTGGTTAAATAAATAGATGTCATTAAATGTAGCAAAAATAGTATTAAAAAGGAATTTAGCCATTAATTAATTGATAAAATGTGACATAAATTGATATTTTTGTTTTAATTTGCTTCTTCATTTATTTATCTCTGTATTAATTCCCCTATTAATTTACTCTTGTTTAATTTTCTTTTATTTATGTATTTATTGTTTGTTGTTTTTTATATTTATTTATTTAATTTTGCATTCATTTTATTATTAATAATTAATTTATTAATTTAGTTAGTTCTTTTTTATTGATTTAGTTTTGCATTTATTTTTTATGCACCCTGACCCAATGATGACACACATTTACATAATGAGGCAGAAATGCATAAAGAAATGTATAAAGAAATAAATAAGTTTGAGGACATAAATAAGGGGTGACATGCAAAGGGAAAATCATGCAGAAATAAATAAATGCAAATACATAAATAAATACACACATTCAAAAATAAATACAAAATAAATTAATAAAAAAAAAATGCAAAAAAATATAAAGAAATACATTTACGTATCCCCTGCTTTAGGATCTATTTGACTCTAAATGGGACCATAATATACTAAATGGACATCATGCTGTATTGAAGGAGACTTGAAACTAGCGATTGAGACCTTAAACTCATGTTTACAATGTTTTACTGACTTAATAAATCAAGTGAGAAGTAGGCTCATTTTCTCATAGACTTTTATACAATCAGACTTCTATACAACCAGAGGAGTCGCCCCCTGCTGGCTGTTAGAAAGAATGCAGGTTTAAGGCACTTCAGCATTGGCTGAATATTAAAATGAAATGGTAAAAATATCTGTTAAATACATATCCGTATACGTGTAGACCTCAGCTGTGACACTGTTCTGAGCGGAGGCTTCACGTCTTTTCTTCAGCCAACCGGCAGCACGTTTGTTTCTTACGACTTTACTGAGTTACTTTGACTCAGCAGGATGTTGTGGTGAAGGTGTCGTCTCTCTTCCCACAATGCATCACGGCCGTGTGAACAGAAAACATAGAAAACTGTTCATTTTTACATAAACATGAATGTGAATAGAGAATCCCTTAACCAGTGGTGGAGGAAGTACTCAGATCCTTCACTGCAGTAAAAGTACCACACGGTAGAAATACTCTCTCTGTGTGTGTGTGTGTGTGTGTGTGTGTGAAAACAACATTTACACCAACACAGACTAAAGTCATGTCCATAAAAAATAGCTTTCCTTTTTAATATTGTTTTTCCAGTAAATGACACGTGGAACACGTAGAACTCTGTCTCAGAAAAATAAAAGCAGGCCCCGCCCCCTTACATCAATAAACCCCTCGGCCAATCACAGCCAAAGAGGGGCGGGGCCACGCAAGATCTGACAGCGACGATAGGCCACAGAAACAACACGTCATCAACACTCCTCAGCCGTACAGAATATAGAGATTATATATATTTAGATTTCATTTATGTACAGAAACATCCGATAGAAAACTGTAAGATCTTAGCTCTTATAATCATCGGCTTCCCAGAGCTTTCTGTCTGACTTCTTCCTGCTGCAAAGGATCATGGGACAGTCAAGTCTTTTTACGTAGTGTATGTGGTCAATCTTTCATCTATTTTGTTTTTGGGGGGAAATCAAAAATGGAAAATGACTTCATGTGTTCCTGTTTTCATGTTGAAGTAAGAAATCAAATTAATAATCTACGTTTACATGCACACTAATATTCCACTATTATTCTGAATACGACAATATAGTGAACGTGATACAGGTCATGTAAACAGCCGTTATTGTGAATTAGGCCTCATTCTGAATGCAGCATTTTCAGATTAAGACGTGTGATAGACTGATATGGGACATTCACAATATGAGTCTCAATCAGGGTTTTTACTGCAGTTTGTGACAAACTGCCTCTTATCTGTTTACGGCGTCGGAGTCTGTTCTTGTGCATCGCCGAAAAACTACAAGCTTTAAGAACACAGTTTGGTGACAGCGAGGGTTCAACACCACAGAGCAACATGACTGCAGCTAGAAGAGGAGGGAAATTAAAGTTATTTAAAGGACATCGCCGCAGGATGTATTCTCTGAAGTTAGTTATAAATTTGCTAGGAAAAAAACTTGGAAATTCTCTCAGTGGTAAATTTACGAGGAAAAAACTCAGATATTCTATGAGATAAAAGTGGTAAATTTACAAGTAAAACGTTGGCAATGCTCTGCAATGCAAAACTATGACATTTTCTGAGATTAAAGTCGTACATTTACGAGAAAGGAATTCAGAGGTTAAAGCCGTACATTTACGAGAAGAAAACTCAGATATTCTGAGGTTAAAGTCGTAAATTTACGAGAACATTTTTTAATATTTTCTGAGATTAAAGTCGTAAATTTACGGGGAAAAAAATTGGAAATTAAAGATTAAAGTGTAAAAAAACACAGTAAATGACAGCGAGGGTTTAACACTAGAAGAGGAGGGAAATTAAAGTTATTTAAAGCACGTCGCCGCAGGACGTACGTCATGGGGGCGTTTTATGTTAATCATTGTATGAACGGCTGCTTGTGAACTGGAATATAAGTGGAATATTCATTTTCATTAGCCACGAAAACAGCTTAGTAGGAATCTTAACTTAAAAAATAAATAAAATAAAAAACTGAATATTTTGTGCATGTAAACGTAGTCAGTGAATACACTTTATGTTCTTTGAGAAGTGACAACCCTGTCCACATACTTTAGTTTATCTCAGGTCTTCCATGAGAGGTCAAAGGTCACTGACCGTGTCCCAGACGTGTGAGAACGGTCCAATCAGAGAGCTTCACTGATCAGACAGAAAGCTCCAGATGAACTCAGATGTTCCCAAAGATCTTCTTTTACAATGTAAAGAACCTTTAGAGAATGAAACCAACATCACAACAGAACATCTCACTCTGTTAATGAAACGTGATGCTGCAAACATTTATGAGCCGTTAATAAGCAGCGCCCTTCCTCTCTTCACTGGATTATTAGACGCCTGTGAAAAATAATGTGCCAGTTTTAATAATGAGGAACTTCTGATGTCAGTTTCACATTCATCCAAGAACAGATCAATAAACTCGAGACTTCATTTTCACTATACGAGTCTGTCACTGCTTTGAACTTCTCGCTTGATTCATTTTTGTGATTTTAGTGCTGAATTTATTGACAGAAAATCAACTGAATCTAGCTAAATATGACAGGAAGTCTTTGAGGTTTTGGACATATTGAGATTTTATTTACTTTATTCCCACGTCGTTTGGACCAAAAAAGTAATCAATGAATGCAGAAAATAAGATGAATTGATAATGAGAATAACTGTTAATTGTTCATAATACAACGAGACTATATAAATCTGTTTATAACGCAGACCGTCCCTTTAATATCTCAATGATCAATCAATGCACTGACTGATGGAAAATTATGGACTTTTATATTGTTTTGAACATGTTGGAATACCTAAAATCATTATTAATTACATCTATTAAATAGATTTTAATTATATCATAATATATATCTCGATATTGGAATATACCCTTCTCTATATTAGTGATCATGTTTTTAGTCAGACCTTTTAATATTTTGTTATTTACAGTATTTACAACATCACTCCTGCTGTTTAAAGTGGCACATCATTTTTTACAGTGTACTTCCAGCAAACGTAAAGTCGCCTCGGGCGGCGCTGAGCTTACATCAATACCCACAATGCAACGCTGTTACTAATCAATATAAAAACATTCTTCATGTTCTGCTGGTGAGAGAAAGACGACAGCGTATCAGGACCATCGTAGGTCGTTTGGAGGGGGGTACTATTCCGAGAAAAAAACTTTGTAAATTTCCGAGAAAAAACTTGGATATTTTCTGAGATTAAAGTCGTAAATCTGAAAAAAAAAAAACTTGGATATGCTCTAAGATTAAAGTCGTAAATTTATGACAAAAAAAAATACTGTGAACAGTTAATAGTGAGATTTTTTCTTGTAAACTTGTGACTTTAATCTCAGAGAATTTCTGAGGTTTTCTTATCACAAATTTATTTATATCTCGTAAATTTACGACTTCAATCTTGAAAATTCCACGTTTTTTCTCTAAATATTACCCCTCTCCTCCGGCTCTGTCATTTTTTAATTTTTTTTACCTACAGTGGCCCTAAAGCGCCGTCGTAGAGAAACGTTAGCTTGACGTTAAAAGATGTCGGACTCAAAACCTTCGTCCAAAGTTCAGCTTTTCTCTAGAAATGGCTTATTTTTCATCATCATCATCATCATTATCATCATCACCACCACATGGAGGATATCTCTTTAAAAAACAACGAAGATGCAGCTCTGAACTCTTTAAGGCTTCGTCGCTCTTTAAACTCGAGACACAATAAAAACACGTCGTCTCCGATAGAAAAATAGAGTCATGCTGTAAAAGGAGAGAACAGTCGAAAACACGATGGCTTGTGCTGCGTTCACATCACCGCCGAGGCTGGGAAACCACACCGCCAGGAACTGATCTGAGGCTTAAAATGATTCAAAATGTCTGCAGACTCTTCTTTCATGATTGGGGGGGATTCAGGTTGGGTTCTGGTTCCAGGCTGATTAGATACCTGAACACCAGAGTCCACTGTTGAAATGTCAAAGAGTATATCAGCTGTAGATAACCAACAACATAACTTTTCAAGTTTCTAGTGTACGTCGCATCTTGTGTGTTTTTTAGAGAGTTTTTCTTGACAATACGACGTCCTGGAATCGCTGAACGCTGTTGATTCAACGCCATGCACCGCGTGGTGTCCTCCTGAAGCTAGTGATCTTTGCATTTGGCTTGTTTTGACTGTTTGCAGCGTGCTAATGATATTAAATGTTACCGTTGTTTTTTACTCATTAAAATGAATGAACTACACCATCAACTCAGTTCCTGGTGGTCCAGCTGTGTGCGTGTGTGTGTCTGTGCATGTGTGTGTGTCAGCAGCCTCGTCGTTACACACAGAAGCGTAGCAACACGTTAACAGCGTCATCACGAGGAGGAGGAGCTTCAGATGCTCCGCAGCAACAACAACAACAACATCAACAACCTGCAGGTCAGCAACAACAGTCGGGTCAGGTTACCATGGCAACCACAGAGCTTAGCTAGCATCAGAAACAACAACAACAACAACAATAACAACAACAACAGTCTTTTTAGAAGAACCATAGCATCAGTGTCAGTGTTATCCTTGAACAAAAATTGCAGCTGTTTTTTGGGGGGGGGCGTTTCTGCACATTTTGATGTTGCCACAAGTTTAAAACATCACAGGAGCTTCAGGATACGCTACGCTCAGGTGAGCTGTCAGGACGGCTTGTTGTTGGTCAGCGGTACAAACACGAGGTCCACTGAACTTGTTGTTTCCAAAGCTTTCGACCTCATCTTGTGGTCTTCTTCAGCTGTCAGGGGATTTGTTTAGTGGTTATGTAATAACCAGAGCAGGCAACGTCATGTTTGAATGACTTCAACAGACGGATGAAGTCCTGTAGAGTCACATGCTGCAGCTGCAATACAGAAGCTGAAGTTGAAACGTATTTTTCAAAGTGTTAAAAGCTATTTAACTTAAAGGAACGTGTGCAGGATTTAGTGGCATCTAGCAGTAACGCCAATGTTTATCTTTGTTTTCTGCCTTAGCTTCTTCATGTTTTCGCTTCTTTGACGACGTGGACTTGTGCTCTCTTTCTTTTTCTTGTGCTAAATAATAACTATGATCCTCCATTTGTCAAAATTTGGGTTCTCAAACTTCTCACAACTTTAATGACGTGTTCACACCAACAGCAAAGCAAACTTTTCACGTGGCGCAATTACATACAAAATCAGTGCAAAGAGGCGAATAGATGCAAGTTAGCGAAGACCAACGCGAATGGCACGACGCAAACACGCTAAATTTGCGGTAGTTGAAATATTTCAACTGGAGCGACAAAGTCGCGTGACGCTCTGTGTTGAAAGATCTATCAGCGTTGAGATTGTCCTCCTGTCGTCACGAACATTGTTGAATGAAAAATGGAGGAAATAAATCTCGTCTCTGTCTGTGATCACTCACACTCACTTTATCCCGTTTGAATTGCGCCACAAATCACACAAGTGATGTTTGTACATTTAGAAGTTAATAGTATCATTTAGTTTTGTGTGAAACCGCTCAGTCTTTCTTGTCTCGCACAATATACGTCACCAACACCAGCTAGCTAGCTAATGTAGCTACGTTCCACGCACAAATGAAACGTTATCTGACCTGATGTGTTTTATCCAGCGATTCCTGGTCTTTTTATCAGCAAGGAAGAGAAAGAACGATCAAACCTGTTGCTGGTGTGAGTTCATCCCAGTAGGAAACACAAAGGCTTCAGAGAGAGACGTCACTATGACACTTTTGGGCGTGTCGTCTTTCTAGTTACGTATTTTCAGTCTGACATTTCAACAGTTTTACAACAAACTGAGACTTTCTTGACTTACAAAATAATCTTTTAAATTGACAAACATATGTGTGATTCACGGTCATATTTTTTCTGAAATAAGGTCCCATGGTGGTTCACCGGAAGGGGCGGGACTTCCCCTCTCTATTGATCCCCCGAACTGTTACACGCTGGACCTTTAATTATGGCGTGTTACGATCGCTGCCGTCTCTCCGTCTGAGTCCAAGAACGAATCTGAAGCCGATTGAAAACTTGCGGCAACATCACTGCAGAGGTCCAACACCATCAGGAACAAAACATTCATCAGAGCTGCTCAACAAAGATCTACTGCAAGTCTGGAATGAAAATGATTAGCAGTTATTAATCAATAAAACAAACCCCTCTATCAACGCTGTAAAAGCAGAAGGAATGTGAGTAATAAAACCTCTGTTCTCCCGCAGAGTCACTTCAGTTCAGTTTCGGACGTTAAACTTCTTCAAAGACTCTTTGAGAAAATATACAATCTGTCACATAGACACTTTTAGAGAAATAACTTGGCTGTGTAAAAACTGAGCGCCTGCAGCTCAGGGTCCATCATCACCACTCCTCTGTGATTGGTCAGTTCAAAAATGATGCCGAGGAGTTTAGTCCAATAACAGGCCATGCATAAGTGAAGAAAGGCGTGGCCTTGAAAAAACGGCCAATAAGAGCGAAGCAAAATCCCTTAAATGGCCCTTAAAGTCTGAAGGAATCCAGCGGAGGGGAGCTGATAAAATGAAGCATTCCAGCAGGAAGAAAAGTCATCAAACGGAGCGCGCCCAGTACGGTCAGGGGTCAGGATGACGATTCATGTTAAAAAATCTGCAGATATGTGAAGACAGAAATAAATAACCACTTTTTCAAAAAACAGACGATAACGAGCAAAAAGCCCCCAAAAGAAGGTTTGAGATAAATGTGTGTCTCCAGAAGTTTCCTCATGAATATTAACGAGGTTCAAGTCGAACATTCCTCATCAGATTGTCTAAAAATGTGTGTCGAGCCGACAGGAAACGCCGTCTCCAGTCTTCAATCTGTCAGTCGATCAATAATAAATCCTCCGGTTCCAGTTATCTCACTATAAACTTATAAAGTTTTTATCCTGAAGTTACGCCACTAGAAGAAGAAAAGAAATCCCTCCACCTCGTCTGTCTTCAGATGTGCTTTCTGTTCTGCTGTCGACTTCTCCAGATGAGCCGCCGTCGCGGCGTTGGAGCACCGCCGCCACCGCAAAACCTCTGAAAGAAATGAGGGTTGAAGGAGGCTGACGTCCAGCCGCTCATTGCACCTTTAAAATACGATATCTCCAACGTTCACCAAACTGGGACATCTGTCTGGTTCGGACGATGATTCTCCAGCTGTGAATAATTCCACCAGTGAAAAGGTCCCCATAAACCAGCAAATCTCCCAGTCTTACCAGTCTTACCAGCGCCCCAAAACTGCGTGGTTCCTGGTGTGAGTGGAGTTTGAGAATTGGTCCAGATCCAGGTGTCCTCCGACCCTCCGGGAGTCGAGCTCTGTGGCCAGTGAGGATCTCAGGGTTTCTGTGGGCCGGGGGAGAGGACCACCGGGGTGGAGAGACCGTCGACGCTCAGAGCCGGGATGTGGATCTGGTTACTGCCGTTAGTCGGGAACTGAAGAGGAGCACAGAGACAGATAGGAAGACTTTCATTTAAAGCCCCCCTCCAGTGTATTTTGGCATTTCTATTATATTTCATATATATATGTGACGTCATATCCGTTCCGTATCCGTCAACCAAAACAAACCACCGCGAGTCGAAACAAAAAAGGAGTAAACGTCGGAGGGTCGGCGTGGATACGACCTGCAGCCTCACATTTTAAATCCAAAGTGGTAAACACTACACATCCAGTAAAGTATGGAAACACTTTGGGTTTCACACATTGCAGGAAAAGCAGAGCTAGACATCACGGCTAAAGCTGCATGTTAACTCTGTCACAGACAGGAAACGTTATCGTATCGCGGTAACGTGGCGGTTGAGCCGGCCGTCACTCTCATCTCCGTGGTCAAATGGGCCGACGCTACAACTGTAGAGCACCCATATACTGACATTAATGTTAAATGCATTCAAACGGCCCCGATGGAGCTGACCATGGATGGATAAAGAGAACGGAGCTGACGGGAGAGCTAGAGACGGACTTGGAGAAGTTAGAGGAAGTATACACGCGTGACTACGTCTGGTTTTCAAAATAAGGTGTTCAACAAAGGGAACTGTATATACAAAATACATATATGTATATAAGATTGAATAGATTATAATCACCAGAAGTATAAAACATTCCATGTCCCTTATAAATAAAGAAAAGAAGATACCACTAATTTGTGAGGGAAATGTTTTTATTCTTTGATTTTCCAAAGTAAAAGTCCCTAGAAGTGTATGATTCGACTTCCAAATGGTCTAGTGTTAAAAAAGTTAACAAAAAACGCAATAAATCTTAATATCGAATCATAATACTTGTAGAGTCGCAACACATATCAAATCGGCACCCAAGTATCGTGATAGTATCTAATCGGGAGATAGGTGTATCGTTCCCAGCCCTGGTGACAACCTGCTGAGTTTGAAGGTTTATGTATTTCTGCTTTACAACATAACCATCATGAAACTCTCAGTAAATATAGATAATAATATAAGTATCTGTATTTCTCAGCTGCACCAGAAGGAGGCGACAAAGCGCCACAACAACCAAACACATACAGTACATCACTTTATACAACGAGAGGAAGCTGTTCGTTTTCTCATCAGAGGAAGACAATTATTAATCAATGCAGAATCTAATCTAACAGTTTGATAACTGTCACTGATTATTATGATGTTTATAATAAATAATAAAGAAGTTGTGATGTCCCACACTGACACCAGCTCCTGAATGTCCTCTTTAATACTGCTGGAACAAAACAACGGTTCATTGTAGCTCCTATAAAACCGGTGTTGTGTGGATTATTCAGACTAAGAGGGACTCTGCTGATGGAGGTTTTAAATTTCATGTTTCAGTACTGAGAGCCACAGAACCAGTAGAACCAATTCAATTAAATTTATTTTTATATAGCGTCAAATCACAACAGAAGTTATCTCAAGACGCTTTATATATAGAGCAGGTCTTAGACCGTACACCATACGGTAGACCAGTAGAACCACAGAACCACCTGACAGGACCGACACCAGAGGGAACTGGACCTTTAATAACTGAGTGTTATCAGGTAACAGATGGAGTGAAAACTGAGTCAGAAACCTGCAGAGACACCAGCTCTCTGTGTGTGTGTCCTGGATCAGGTACAGACACATGCAGTGCACAGTGTGTGTATGTGTATGTGTGTGTGTGTGTGTGTGTGTGTGTGTGTATGTGTGTGTGTGTGTGTGTGTGTGTGTTAAAGGAGATGTGAGGAGTTTAATTACAATAAGGTGGATACAGAGTCAGATTATAACATATGTTGATACGACAGAGATTTCCTGAAGTTAAATATATCAGGATCATTGTCAGGAACTATTTATTAAATATTTTCCAGCAACCCAAAAATCAAAGAATAAAAGACATTTCCCTCACAAATTAGTGGTATTTTCTTTTTAATTTATAAGGGACGTGTAATGTTTTAAACTACTGGTGGATATAATCCAATCAATCTTATTTCCATATATGTATTTTATATATACAGTTCCCTTTGTTAACACCTTATTTTGAAAACTAGACGTAGTCACACGTGTATGCTTCCTCTAACTTCTCCATGTCCGTCTCTAGCTCTCCCGTCAGCTCCGTTCTCTTTATACATCCATGGTCGGCTCCATCGGGGCCGTTTGAATGCATTTAACATAAATGTCAGTATATGGGTGCTCTACAGTTGTAGCGTCGGCCCATTTGACCACGGAGATGAGAGTGACGGCCGGCTTGACCGCACTTTACCGCGATACGATAACGTTTCCTGTCCGTGACTGAGTTAGCATGCAGCTTTAGCCGTGATGTCTAGCTCTGCTTTTCCTGCAATGTGTGAAACCCAAAGTGTTTCCATACTTTACTGGATGTGTAGTGTTTACCACGCTGGATTTAACATGTGAGGGTGCAGGTCGTATCCACGCAGACCCTCTGCCGTTTTCTACTTTCTCGTTTCAGCTCGCTGCGGTTTGTTTTGGTTGAAGGATACGTAACGGATATGACGTCAAGTTACTCAGACTACAACAATAAAAGCGGTAACTTCCTTTTACCTCCGCATAGACTCAAATGAAGCAAATATATTGATTCTGGCATTAAAAGATCAAAAACATTTTCAAAAAGAACCGTTAAAGTTTCGGATCGATAAGCAGTATCGGTAAGAGCAGTAGTACCGTTAAAATTGTATTGATCTTATTGATCTCTGCTGCTCAGGTAGACAATATATCTGCAGATGTGTCCCATTAACATTCTTCCAGCGGCTTGAAGAGCACAATAACTGCCTTCCCTCTGAGGCTTTTATTGTGAAAAAAAGTGTTTTTTTATGTTCGATTTATAAAATCAATGCAAGTACAGTTTGAAGAAACAAAGTGTCGTTGTGAACTGTGCATTACACTGAATTTACCATGTGAGATGTTGTAGTGCAGCTGTTGTGTTATCAGGGTTATTATGTGCTGTGGGCTCGGTGTATTACCTGGAAGGAGAGTTTGGCCGGGGAGCGAGGAGCGATGGGACTCAGTGTGCTCCAGAAGTGGATGGTAGAGGGAAGAGGACTGGGAGTCAACAGGACCGGAGTCTGGACAGACAAACACACAACAACGTTAGGACAAAAGAAAAAACACAGTGTCACACACACAAACACACACAGGTGAGTGTTTACCAGAGCGTGGGAGGTGATGACCGTCGGGGTTAGCGTGTTGGTCGCTGATCCAGGAGCCAGTAAACTGTTGACAGCTGCGTTTACCTGCAGAGGAAACACAGGAAACACCCGTTACAGCTCAACTCCGTCCTGGAAGCTCATTCAGTTTTTAATTGGCTGATAATCATTCATCCATCGGTTCAGAAAGCTGGTTAAGTGCAGACCTTATCCAGGGAAAGGCCGGGGGGGAGGGAAGGGGAGGAGGGCAGCTCCAGGCCCCGCGGCTTCTTTGGTTTGGGAGGAACGGCGTCCGAGGTCACAGGAAGGGCCGCCGCTGAGGAGGTCGTCACTGGAGGGGCGGAGGGACCTGACACAGAAACATGAAACTGATAATCTGAACTCAGGGACTGACTTTCTTAAAGGGCGGGTCCATTACTTTGTTTATTTTTTAGTTTTTTTATCACTATGTAGCTACGCTAAGCAATGTACCACGTTAGTTCAGATCAGAAAGTCACACAATAACACAAACAAACTAAGCGATCGATGCAGCGGTAGACCAGCAACTCCTGTGTTCTGAGAGGGAAAATTACTGGTTGTGTGAAAGGAGTCTGGTGGCTATGAAGACCACGATATAACGGCTTCGGTTCCCCGTCAGAAAGGGCTGTCTGACGGCGAGGTAAAGCAGTGAAAATATTCTAAATATAGCGTACACTTAAACTTAAAAATCTGTTTTTCTGCTGCTCCCGCCCACAGTCGCTTTACCTCGCCGTCAGACAGCCCTTTCTGACGGGAAACTGAAGCCGTTACGATATAAGAAACCCATTTTTATCCTCTTTGGAACTGGAATTATGGTGGGTGGTTGAGAATAAAACCCATCGTGCTTCAAGCCTGTGAAGAGTGTGAACGCACTGTGACACGCCAACAACCAGCTGGAGGTCCCAGAGGAACCAACCCTGTGATAATGCATATTATTATTTTATCATATTATATTATTATAGATGTATATGTAATGTTAATATTAATGTTATACTGCATAAACGTTTAGAAATGCCTCTAACATCCAGTCTAAACATGGTTGCAACATCCTGTATAAACCTTTTCCTGTCACCTGTTGGCGTGTCCTTGACCTCTCCCTCCCCTGCAGGCTGCTGACCTCCGACCCCGGGCTCCATGCAGGGAGGGGGCGGGCTCTCCACGATAGTGAGGGGAGGCTCTGGTTCTTCTGAGCCACAGATCAGCTGAGGGACCTGGAACAGAAACGTCATGAGTCATCACTCTGAACCACAACTCAGCAGAAATCTAGACCTTCTCCTCCTCTCACCTCCTCCACCCGTCTCTCCTCGAGAGACACCATCTCCAGCAGCTCCTCCTCTGACGGCAGGTTCTCCTCCTTGATGACGATGGGGGGCGGAGGAGGACGGGTGGTGGGAGGAGGAGCGGCCGCCATGGCCGCCTGCTGCTGCTGGGTGGAAGGGGGGTTGATGATGACAAAGACGGGCGGGGGATGAGTCGGGTGAGGAGCGGTGTGGGGGAAGCTGGCCGGGCTGGTGACTACCCCGCAGTCATCCTGCGGCGGCACCTGGTGGCCCATCGGTACGTGGGGGGGAGGTACAGGACTCACCGACCCCCCGACGGGACCCAGGGGGATGAGGGGGGTGAGGGAGGACGGGTCCCCGACGCTGGTCAGATAAATCTGGGGAGGGTCGCTCAGAGGAGGGGCAGGAGGATTCTGGGAAAGAAAGAGAGATGGGGACTCAACTCAGAGACTCCTAGACCAGTTTAGGACCAGTTTGTAACTGGGACTGGATCCGACACTGACCTGTGATTGACTGGTGCTGCTGGCCGGTATCTGAGGGCTGAGAGCCGGAGTGGGACAGGGAGACGGCTGAGTGACGATCACCTGGAGACAGGAGTCAACACCTCCTCCTACTGACGGGGAGGAATTAGACTCTGATAATACACAGATCTGAGGAGGAGGAGGAGAGAAGAGGAGGGAGAGGAGAGGAGAAAAAGGGAGAAAGCCATCAAAATGGAGGTGATACTAGATATGTGACCTCTGACCTGCAGAAACTGTGAAAATAGATATAAAACAGACAGTTTTATATCTCTGACTGTGAACCTCTCAGTGTGAAACCGATGTTTGTTCTCTGTGGAAGATAAAACGAGGCTGTAACTGAACTAGTGGAGACGTTCGCACACCAACAGCCCGTTTAGACCTGTAACATTTGAATCATGTAGTCAGTGTAACTGCAGGCCTCTAAACTAACTTTTTTCACCATCCACCTGGAACCGTCACAAATTTAAAATCTTTGTTTTTCTACATTATCTTTAGTTAATCATTCAAAGTGACCTTTTAACATAAATCGAACATCAAAAGTGGTTTATTTTTGTTCATAAATTTATAATTTATCCCAAAAATATATATTTTTTTAAAAGTTAATTGAAATAATTTCTATGTGTCAAAAAACAAGATTTTGCATATGGCCACCAAAAAGTTAAAACCGGCACCGCTACCTGCGCGTCTTAAAGTTGGAGGAGCTGCTGGACAAGATGCACTCGTCATGGGAAAAGACGCAGCATGTTGGTACGGACAAAATGTGATGGAGAAATCTCATTGCAGCCTTATTACCCAGAGGGGGTGAGGAGGAGGTATATAAGTGGTTAACATTAGTAACATGATTTGAGCTGTTGCAGAGTTTTGACTCTCCGTTAACGAAACATTATCATCACTCACTCACTGTAAAAGCAAATGTCGGCTGCTGACTCGTTAGCGAGCGTTACAGTTAACGTCAAACAGTCTAACGTCAAACAGTCTAACGTTAGCTAACTGGTCACGTTAATACTAGAAACTTTACCTCATTGATTTGGGAATAATTTTCCGTTACTGCTGCGGCTGTAGTGAGGTCCGAGGCCGGCGGTATGTGCTGTGTGTGTGCGAAACGGATCGGGCGCTAACAGTATGTGTGTGTGTTTATGTTGTCAAGGAGGTTTAATAATAACGATGTGCTACACAAAACGTGCAGTCATTTTCATTGCCGTTCATTCTAATGTAACGGGTATTTTTCAACTCCCGTCCCAAATTCCTCCCAAAATTAATTTCCATCCTCCCCGATCATATTTTTTTCGGCCCTAAGACGACGGGACGTCCTTAAGCACGAGCCATTAAAGGGCATGACGTGACGACCCATCTCTCACCTCTCTCACCTCTCTGGGCGTGCGATCAGCCGTGGAGACGGCGTCTTGTTGTATCAGCAGCTCTGTTTTGATTGGTCGTGGGTTGGGTGAGGCCTGCAGTGATTGGATAGTAAAGGTGGAGTAGAGGCCGGACTTCATGTAGTCGTTACGGGAGCTTTTCTGGGAGATGCTGGGAGACGAGCGCTGGCGATCAATACAGAAATCAATCAGTATGTTAATATCACATTAATACAACTGTGTGTCCGTATACTGCAGAAATCTACACAGAAAAGAGAAAGTAAAAAGTGTACCTGGGGTAAGCCCTTTGACGGACAGGTTGAGGCTACGCCCCCGAGGCCTTTTGATTGGCCGTTTGGGTCGGCGGTGTCCCTCCTCTGGCCCTCCTCTCCGTTACGTAGGCCCTCAGGCAGCGAGGGGTCGGGCTGACTCACAAACTTATACACAAACTTCTGACCGCTCACCTTCTTTATGATGTTCTGAAACAAACAAACAAACAAATAAACAAATAAAGAAATAAGTAAGTAAGTAAGTAAGTAAGTAAGTAAGTAAGTAAATAAATATGTTAATAAATAAATAAATAAATAAAGACAATGCACCGAATACTACCATGTCGTAGTATTTTTTTGTCTTTATCATACTTAATTCTTTGTAATAGCAGAACAAGCACCAGTAGTATTATCAGTAGTATTAAAGTAGTACCTTGTGGTCGTAGTATCAGTCGTACCTTGACATAGTAGTATCTCAGTGCTCGGCTCAGCTTGTCGTAGTTCATGTTGTGTTTGTTCTTGTGCAGTAACAGTAGTATTATCAGTAGTAGTATCAGCAGTACCTTGTGGTAGTAGTATCAGTAGTACCTTGTTATAGCAGTATCAGTAGTAGTATCAGTGGTAGCAGTATCAGTAGTACCTTGTCGTAGTAGTATCTCAGTGCTCGGCTCAGCTTGTCATAGTTCATGTTGTGTTTGTTCTTGCGGAGCCCCCACAGTCGTGCGACCTCCTCGGCGTCCAGCAGCTTGAACTCTCCGTCCTCACCTGTCCAGGAGATCAGGTGACGCTGCCGCTGGTCCTCCAGCAGGTGGAGCAGGAACTGCCACAGCGTGATGGACGGGTCCATGGCTGAGGGGGACACACAGACAGACAGATAATTGGATTTGTATCGGCCAATATCACAGGTCACAAATCAGCCTCGGGGGGGATTTACAATCTGTACAGTATCTTAGTCCCTGGAGCTACTTTTCAAGAAGCTAAAAGGTTCCTTCAGTCCACCGTCATCAGCGTTTCAACCGCGGTCTAAAGACCTGCGAAGATTAGGCTAAAAAGAGGGCTGGTGGTGGTCACAGGAATAAACACACTCTGCAGCCTGCAGTTCACTGTGTCCACTTGTTTACTCTAAAAACACGCTGGAAATAAATAAACATTTTGTCTCACTGTGATGATATTTACTGCTGCACGTTGGATGGAATGAATGAAATAATACTAATTGCGCATTGACGCCAAGAGTGAAGCGAACATTTTGCGAAGAATGAAATAAAAAACTGAATAAAGTTTGTTTATGTATCATGATATAAGTGTTCAACAGACACAATAACACAGTAAGTGAAGTGTGTGGTATAGAAGAATCATGGAGGGAGAGACAGGTAGACAGGTAGAGGATTAAATGAGACAGTGAAGCAGCGACTGTCCTGAGAAGGTCGACATTAAACAGATTACAGTGGGAGCGACGCCAGTCAGCCATGTTAATGAGCCTCATTACCATTGGCTGACCTGTTACACAACTAACCCATCAAACACCTTGGAAACCATCGCCATGGTGAGAGACCTTTCATCAATGGTAACCAAGGGAGAAGGACGGCGGGCAAGAGAGGTGTAAACATAGACGGAGATGTGAAGAGTGCTGCTGCCCTGCTCAAAGGCACTTCAACACAACTATCGATGCTCTCTGTTCACTCAGGGAGACTCATTAATGTGACAGCCTGTAGCTTCAAACTGAATATGAGCTGAAGATATAAAACAGTATCTGAGAGGTGTCAAAACTACAGCCTGCACACCACATGCAGCCAAACTCTTTCATTTAGACGTTATTTTAGAATAAAAATCATATTTGGCCCGCCAGTGTTCACTTCAGCACCTGATTTTGATTCAGTTTGAGTCTTTTTTATATCTTTTAACAGGGCTGTAATGGTTTGTGTATTCGTTAGGGCTGGGATGATTCCCCCAGCTCCTAATCACGATACTTGGGTGCTGATTTGATATGTATTAGGATTTTTAAGTATTGCGATTCAATATTACGATTTGTTACTTATTTACTTCTAGACCATGGGAAAAAGTTGAATCATACACTTCTAGGGAGTTTTACTTTGGAAAATCTCTAAATTATTACAGAAAATGTTTTTAATTTTCAGCATGTATGTAGTCAGAGATGTCCTGAAGTCAAATATATCAGGATCATTGTCAGGAATTATTTATTACATTTTTTCCAGTAACCCTAAAATCAAAGAATAAAAACATTTCCCTCACAAATTAGTAGTATTATTTAATTTCTAAGGGACATGATAATTTTGGGAAGCCAAAATTGTGTTCGCGATTAATATTCAATTAATTGTGAAGCCCTAAAGTGCACATCACACTAGTTTGTTGTTTTCAGAGATAATTCCTATTTCTCCCTCTCACACGTGTGACGTCAACGGTCTTAAATCCAATTATAAAAATCAAACCTGTTACACAATGTCAAATAATGTTAATGAGAACGAGAGGCAGCAACTGAATCAGAAGACAAACGATGAGAAGAACAGTTGAACGCCTCACACTGTCAACACTAACTGACCCCACAATAACAGACTGATGACTGTTTAATCAATCTGCAGGACTGACAGCTGGCTTTGTTCTATTGGATTTGACTGTCTTTTTCTGTGTGCTCAGTAATGACACAGTAGATGCTTCAGTAGAGGCCTCCTTTACTTCCTGTCTGACCCAGAGGACAGAACCAGATCAGAGCACACCTGAACCTGGTCTCTGCAGGTTTATCACACACACACAGGAGACAGAAAACCATGACTGGGTGCAGCAGTCCTCCAGGCCTCTGTACAACAAAAGCTACAGTCTGTGTATTGTTTATTTGCTCTGAGCTCCCAGTATGATTCACTTCACACTGGGAGCTGACCACAACAACCACAGCTACAAGCAACAGCAATTATATTAGAAACTCTTCTGACTCAAAAACTGATTTAATATGCATCTGACATATTATAGCCCTAATATACATGGTTTATTTTATTCAAATATTTTATAAAATGCTCACATCCTATTATTCTGTACGATAAATATGAAGCTACAGCCAGTAACTGGTTAGCTTAGCTTAGCACAAAGACTGGAAACGGGGGGAAACTGCGAGCCTGGTTCTGTCCAAAGGGAACAAAATCCACCTACCAGCACCTCTAAAGCTGATTAACATGTTATATCTGTTTTTAACAATGACGAGAGCTGTGTCAATCTGTTCTTCTAACTCTCAGGAATTAACATGAAAAAGTGAAATTCCTTTAAGGTAAAGGTTACAGTTTATTTCACTGATTATTACAATCCAACAAAACTTATTTTAAAGATTATTTCATCAACTTCTATTTCCAATGTCACAACAGATTCTGTGCCATTATAATGAAATTAAAGGACATTCCCACAAAATATATAAAGATTGGGCTTGCTTTTTGTTCAGTTATAGATCTTAACGTTTAACTCACAAATCATTGGATTATGTTCTTCCAACAGACCTTGAGCTGGTAGTTTCAGTCTGATTTATCCTCCATCAGTTATATTCAGGCCTGTTTCTTCTGATTAAACTGTCGTGTAGTTTTATATTCTGGTATATAATCATGATATTGATAATGTGTTGGTCAGAGGTGGAGATACCACGACCCATAGAGCCACAACAGACACATTTATGGGAAATCCACCAAGTTAAAATAAACTGAATTATCCTTTAAACTCTGAAGTGAACTCTAACGTTTCAGTCAAATCAAGTCTCAAACAATATCCTGAACAGGTGTAGTTTTTTAAATGGTTAACACAGAACGGAGACAGTCAGAGAGGAAGAACCAAACCACTTTCTCCACCAGAGAAGAAGAGTGTGGTTTCCTGATCACGTCCTGTTCCACTGTGGTTTCTCTGCGTCCTGACATCCGTCTGTCAATCAGTCAATCAAAACTCAGCAACAGCCAGAAGACACTACAGTCTGTAATACTACTCAAAGTACTGACACTACTGTGACCCCCATCAGTCCTTCCTGATTCACATCACAAACATGTCACATCTCACAACACTATTCAACACTCACATCAGAGTGCGTCAGTGTTGCCATGACAACGTGTGAATATTACATCACTGACTTCAACCTGTCTCCATGATAACAGTCGGCATCACGTCTGTAATGAGGCTGACATTTTGGTACCCGAGGTTCAATAATAATAAAAAAAAAAAAAACAGTTTCAATACTAACCCTTTTATTGATTACTGTGTGAAATATTAACACGTTATTAGGGCTGCTATTAAAAAAAGCAATATATTGTGCCCAGCCCTATCGTCATCGCGATGTCAACTTGTGCGATAAACACATCACGAAAGACTGTGATATTGCACTAGTTGAAAGAGAGTATCAGTCTTTAAAATGTAATTATCATTCCTTTTATTGGTGCCTTTTGAGTTAAGTTCTTCTTCAACAAAAATGTTGAAATAATTGCCTTTTATTTTTTCAAATTCCACGAGCAGTACTGAACGCAGCACAAAGACAGAACTGAGTGCACTTTAATATTGGAAGCAGGGTCGGAAATTAGCACCAGCCACCAGCCAAATGCTGGTAAAATATAGTAAAAGTAGCTGCTAGATTTCCTCCCCTCACCAGCAAAAAAAAAAGTATCTTTTGAGTGGCTAGTAGATTTTGGAGTCCACCAGCCACAGTGGCAGGTGGACAAAAAAAATAATTTCCAACACTAATTTGAAGTAATATTGTTATTGTGTATCAGCAATATTCAATAACGTTATAGCATATTTTCTTCATGTCGTGCAGCTCTTCATGGGAAAATGGTGCCATCAGACACTGACCGAATGATGATGGTCCAACACGGTATCGAAAAACTTTGAGCAAAACTGTGCCAAATTTCTGTGATTTACAATAATTGAGCTTTTGCTTTAGAAGCGGAAAAAACTAGACCCACCTTCTAAGGTTGGTGAAAAAATATCGATTTGCATATGTATCGCGATTTTTTATTTGCTTCATTTGAGTCTATGTGGAGGGAGAAGGAAGTTACCGCTTTTATTGTTGTAGTCTGAATAACGTGATGTCATATCCGTTCCGTATCTTTCAACCAAAACAAACCGCAGTGAGCCGAGACGAGAAAGTAGAAAACGGCGGAGGGTCCGTGTGAATACGACCTGCACCCTCACATTTTAAATCCAAAGTGGTAAACACTACACGTCCAGTAAATTATGGAAACACTTTGGTTTTCACACATTGTAGGAAAAGTAGAGGTTGACATCACGGCTAAAGCTGCATACTAACTCTGTCATGGATAGGAAACGTTATCATATTGCGGTAACGTGCGGTCAAGCCGGCCGTCACCCTCATCTCCGTGGTCAAATCGGCTGATGCGACAAATGTAAAGCACCCATATACTGACATTTATGTTAAATGCATTCAAACGGCCCCGATGGAGCTGACCATGGATGTATAAAGAGAATGGAGCTGACGGGAGAGCTAGAGACGACTTTTTGTACGACACACTGACAGCTGTTGTTGCCTGTTGGCCTTGAGTTTGCCATGTTATGATTTGAGCATATATTTTATGCTAAATGCAGTACCTGTGAAGGTTTCTGGACAATATTTGTTTTTGTTTTGTGTTATTAATAGATTTCCAATAATAAATAATATATACATACATTTTCATAAAGCAGTATATTTGTCCACTCCCATGCTGATAAGAGTATTAAATACTTGACAAATCTTACTTTAAGGTACATTTTGAACAGATACAAAAATTTGATTAATTCGCAATTAATCGTAATTAAATATTTTAATCCATTGACAGACCTAATACTAATTGAAAAAAATAATTGTTAGATTTATCGATAATGAAAACAAATGTTAGCTGAAGCTCTTAACTTACTGAAGTGTTATTCATCATTAAAATAATAACATCGTACACCAAGAACTTGGTAAAAGAATCTTCAAAATTAACAGGAATTACAATTCAAGTGTATAATGTACATAGTATATAAACATAAAGCTAAATTGAATAGATCGGCCCCATTGTCACCGATTTCTGATCTAGGTATTTGAGTCAGTATCAACCCAATATCCGATCGGTGCATCCCTAATCTAATTTGGGGAAATTGAATATATTGAATAATATATAAACATTAAATATAGACAATATACTGTAAAATGAACGGTTAACTAAACACAAGATAGAAATCATACATTTTGGAGAATCTACTTTTGGTGACTTTGGTTATGACCTAACTTATCTTTAGGATCCTGGCTACACCTGGTTAAGGTGTTTCAGTGAGTGACTAGTTCTCAGGCTGCAAGTTTCTACAGGCTGCATGACAACAAACCAGCATGCCATTCAGTCATGATAATACCTGCTTCAACACACACACACACACACACACAGAGCTGCAGGCTGCTGCAGGCCTCAGCAGCTTCCACACACCTGTTGCAACGCTGTTGCTGCTGCTGCTGATTCCCTCCAAACTGCAGAAACACACGCAGTGCTGCTGCAACACACACACAGAGACACAGCGCGCACACACACACAGACACACACACACACACACACAGCTGCAGCATGTAAACACAGCATGCAGCAGCTCCATCAGCAGCATCTCTCACCGTTTATCAGCGGGTTTGAATCCATCTTCAGTGAAATGTCCCGTGCTGTGTGTCGGTGTCAGGCTCACTCATCCTCCTCCATGCTGCCGGTTGCTTGTTTGTTGTGTTGTCTGTGTGTCTGTCTTTCTGCCTGTCTGTCTGTATGTGTGTTGGTTTTTTTTTGTCTCAGCTGTCAGAGCCGGGCTGAGGAGGCTGAGGAGGAGGAGGCGACGTTCAGCAGCTTCTTCCGCGACCTGCCGGCGTTATGTAACCGCTCCGAGCTGCTGCTGCTGCCGCTGCCAGGCTCCAGAGCCTCCATGATAACAGCAACACACTCACCCAACAGCAACAGCACCGGAGAAATTAAAAGTTCAGCTCTAGCCGGAGAACCACCGTCAAAAACAAACACACACTGGTAGAAACAAGAGATTTCAGACCGTTTAGCCGCACATAACTTAGTGATAATTAATATGATGTTAATTAATGTCTAATATAACTTTGTGTTAACATAAAAACAATATGAGTTCAGTATGTAAAGAGGATGAAGAGATGTGTTAACGTTACATGTCTGCTGTCAGAGCGTGGATGTGTTGACAATCACTGATGGGAGCTAGTTAGCCACCTAGCTGCTAACTAGCAATGCTAGCTGGCTAACTAGCAATGCTAGCAGGCTAACACTTGTTTTTTGGCGGTAAAATTGTTTTGTATCTTTCTTTTCTTTTTTATCTCGTCAGAAGTCTCCGGAACCGTCGATGATTAAACGCCTATTATTTATTCATAAAGTTTCTCCAAGTTCAGGGTGTTCTGGGGGCTGAAGCTGTTAGCCTAGCCTAGCCTAGCCTAGCCTAGCCTAGCCTGCTGACAGCCCCCTCCTCCTCCTCCTCCTCTTCCTCCTGCTGGTGTCTCAGCCCCCAGACAGCGCGTCTCACTGCGGACTGGAGTTACCAGTAGACCGTCCACAGTCCTCCGAGGCTGAGAGAAAAGTGGTTGGTAAAATCCGCCCGGTAGTTTGCTGGTAGTTCAGCCTACTGTAGTGCTCCGTCTCTTCGGTCTCTTCGGTGTGTTTTCCCAGTTTCTTCCTGTTTGGCTGAACGCCTCCACACTACTTTACACCTCGGTCAGGTTACCCGCCATTCAAACAATCACACTTCTGGTGATGGATTTCAAAATAAAACTATCTATTTACGAGGGACAGTGCACATTTATCAACATTTAGTTTCCACCTCGATGTAAAAGTAATATATATAAAAGATCAATTTGATTAAACACAAGTATATTTAATAAAAAAAAAATAGATTTAATTTAAAAAATAGATTTTATATAGAACTGATATATTTAATATAAAACAAAACTATTTAATATAAAAAAATATATATATTTAATATAGAACTGATATATTTAATACAAAACAAATAGATTTAATTAAAAAAATAGACTTGATATAGAACTGATATATTTAATATAAAACAAAACTATTTAATCTAAAAAATATATATATTTAATATATAACTGATATATTTAATACAAAACAAATATATTTAATTAAAAATATATATTTTATATAGAACTGATATATTTAATATAAAACAAATAGATTTAATATAAAAAGAGATATTTATTATAAAACTGATATATTTAATACAAAATAAATATATTTAATATAAAAGTGATACATTTAATATAAAAACAAGTATGTTTGATATAAAAAAGAGATATTTAATATAGAACTGATATATTTAATATAAAAAGATATATTTAATATATAGCTAATATATTTAATATAGAACTGATATATTTAATTTAAAATAAATATATTTAATATAAAACAGATCGATTTAATATTTAAAAAATTATATATTTAATGTAGAAGAAATCTTTTTTCAACCTTCAATGTTTTAATAACTATTGTTCTGCTTTGTCAACCTTTTAAAGAAACAGCTTAAAAAGTCAGAAACTCAATGTGCTCATGAAGCTCGTGTTGTCCTCTCATCCTACCAGGACTCCATAAAAACTGTGTCAGCAGTGAATCAGCTGCAGTCGTTCAGTCAGCGTCACGTTTTCCTTTATCTGACATCCGAACACAGGAGGGCTTTCTGTGTGTGTGTGTGTGTGTGTGTGTGTGTGTGTGTGGGAGTCTATTTCAAGAGTCATCTCTCAGCTTCTTTACGCCACTGCCTCTATTTAGCATCCAGTTTCCATGGCAACAGGCTCCCTGTTGTTGAAGAAGCAGCTCTCAGAGCAGCTGAGCTGAATGTCTTTATTACTACTGAACTCAACAGCATCGTATTTATATATATATTTATATTAATTAAAGCTCCCTCTGATTGGAATAATAATCATCTTTCCACATGTCTTCTTATTAGTTATTATTATTATTATTATTATAACACCTCGATAATTATGTTTTATAACTTTATGACCTATTGCTTTCACTGACAGTAGGCCTAATACGTTTCTATAATCTAAGAATGAATGATCCATTTTCATGCTCTGCTTGGAGTATGATCTCCAATTATTCATCACATCTACTCACACACTCAAACTGATAATTACATCTCATAAGACACACGTCAACGTGGACAAAGAGCCTGTTTAGAAACACAGCGCTGACTGACCGACTCCTCCTCAGCTCTTTGTTTCGGTGTTCAAACATGATCAACAACAATTTAAAGAGATTTCCTTTCTTAATTTTTGTTAATTTATAACTATTTTATAACTTAATTATTTTCTTGTTTATTAAAATATATTCATGTATTTTTCTATTTAATTATTTATGTATTTATTTGTGTAAAATGAGTTGCTCTTAAAGTTAAAACCAATAAAGATACTTTAAAAAAAAAGAGATTTCGAAAGTTTTGATTGTATTATTAAAATAATTTTATATTATTTGAAATTTAATCTTACAAAACAACACAAAATGGCTCTTTGTTAGAGGAGTGAACATCTGCAGAAGTGGAACAGCTTCGTAAGAACAAAGAGACAAACAGCAGGTGTGACCATCACCAACATCCAATTAAAACTCAGTTCATTCAGATTTAAACCACAGTATTTAAAGTCCTGAATAAACTGTAGATATGATTCATTTTAAAGGGTCACAAGTCAAAAAGGTTCAGAATATTTTAGTTTTTCTGGTGTCATTTTAGAAGTTTGACAAAACCTCCACATTAAAAAGGTCTTCAACAGATTCACAACATTAATATATTCATGACAAACATCAGTCACTTCCTGTGACATTATTTTGAAGATCTACAGCTACTTCCTTTACAGCCCAACAGTCTGATTCTGGAGACAGGTCCGTTACAGGAGTAGAATTCAGCCTGTAGCTCCACTCAGACTAGCTGGACATCTGTAGAGGAGGAGAGATAGACCCAGTAAAGCTCATCAGATGGTCTGTAGTGATTATTAGTCGATATTAGTTTCCATGTAGTCACAGTGTCTCCATCAACAGAGTGATCTGTGATCAGCTCCTGTCTCAGTGTCCCCGTGGATGAACAGACAACTATCACTGGATCACTGTGATACTGAAGAAAACTTATTTTCTCTGTGATTTCTAATGGATTTCTGGACGTTTATTGTGCTGGACATCAGAGATGATGATATCCTGGGGAAGAGGAAGTCACTCTGAATCATATCAACATGTGTTTCATGTGAAGAAGCGGAGGAGAAGGAGGAGGAGGAGGAGGAGGAGAGTTTTTACTCTGATTCACCTCCTGCCGGATCTTTGCCTTGCTCTCAACTCTCCGGCGCCCCCCTGTGGAGGCTTTTGTCTTTGTCCTGCTGAGTGTCCTTGTCTACTACAGACCATAATAACATGTCACCATGGTTACAATGTCCTGAACGAAGAGTTAACACCTCCTCCTGTCTGAATGAAGCTTCAGTCTTTTTCAGCAGCAGTTTTAATAGACGTGTCATCAACAGGTCAAGAATCTGAACGTCCTCCGCTCGTCTAGAAAACTTCTCTTCTTCTGCTCTCTGGCAGGTCGGTCATTCCCTGCAGCTCCCTCAGACCCTGAGGAAAAGGAAAAGACAGCAGCCAATCAGAGTCTGACACCTCATTCAGTGATTATTGCTTCAAAGGATCGGTTCATTAACTGATCATTAATATTATCAATATTAAGTCAAATGATGGATTAGTTTGATGTAAAGTTGATCAAATAAGCAGTGAAAAGTTCAGGAAGTCTGAGCCCCATCAGGCTCCACTTCCTGTCTGTTTACATGTTTATTTATATATATTACACTTTATTTATTTACATGATGGGTATGAGAATAAATCTGCCATACTGCCACTGAGCAGTATGGCAGATTATATTAGTTATAAAGTGTAATTTATCATCACTTTGGGAACTGCTGGTTCAGGTAGAATATCAGGAGCTCAGACCCAGCATCTCCTGCAGAAATCTGGTCACTTTTCACAATAAAATACCTGCAGGAAGCTGCAATTTTATTTTTAAATAAACAAATTTATTTTTAAATAAACAAAGCAAAGCCTCAGATCTGAAATAAAATTTCAGAAAAAAATGAGTAAAATATTCAAAAAAACTATGAAAATGTCAGAAAACAAATAGTAAAATATCATAAAAATATCAGCAAAATATTCTGAAAATATCAGAAAAATATTAGTGAAATATCAAATAAATATTTGTGAAAATCAGAAAGTATCTGAAAAGTAATACAGTAGTAATATATCAAAAATATATTAGTAAAATATCCGAAAATATTAAAACTATTTGTAAAATATCCGAAAAGTATTAAAAAAATATCCGAAAAATATTAGTAAAAATTCTTAGTAATACATCAGAAAATATTAGAAAAAAATGGTAAAATATCCCAAAACATCAGTACATTTTCCAAAAAATATTTGTAAAAAATTCTGAAATTTTTTAGAAAATATCAGTAAAATATTTATTTACATTAATATATTTATTATTATCTGATCAATATTTATTTTCATTCAAGAGAAGAGATTAGCTAAGTGAAAAAAGAACAGTGTATTAATCAATAATGTAAAGAAGACATTGGAAGATGAAGATGAGCAGAACAAACTGACCTCCAGCACCATGCGGATGTTGGCTTTAATCTTAGCAGAGTCTTTGGTGAGCTGCTCCGTGAAGCTGAAACACACAATGTTAGCACAGTTAGCATCTCTCCTTCACAACAATGGACACAGCTAGCGTCGAGCTAACACACTAGGACGTTTCCCTGAAGTCTCTTTTTCTTTTCACTGAAACTTTATCTGCAGAAATAAACTTTGTTCAAAGTCACAAAACTTTATTTTAAATTCTAGCTGAGACCTCAAACGTGTGAAGTCAGTGCTGTTGTTGTTGTTTTTAACTTGCTGCAGGTATAAAACCACAGAAGAAGAAAGAATGGTTTGTGTTTTCTGTCTCGTGATGATGAACTGACGCTGTGAGTTGACTCGTCTTCTTGTCGATGAATCGCAGAGCTTCGTCGTGGTTCATCTCCACAAAGAAGCCGTAGCCGACCGCCACGAAGATCCTGGACGAATCCTCCCTGACAGAAGAAGAAGAAGAGGTGAGACGGGCTTAAAACAGGCTCCCTCTGTCACACTCAGTAATACAGTTTGTGATTGATCAGTATCAATAAGCGACTATCAGAGTTATTGATCGGCAGCTTACACTTCAGCCTGGACGAAGAAGTTACAGCCGAGATCAACATCCGTCTTCAGCTGCTGAGAACCCGCCTCCTGCAGGAACACATGCACACAATAAGAGAAGTGCCATCACTCAGCACATCACATACAACCTTCACACTGAACATGTTCCTCGTCTCAGTGCTCTGATTTAACTGTTGATGGTTTCAGATTTTCAGCAAGAGAACTTTGACTGTTTCTTCTTCTCATCAAAAACTACATTCCTAAATCGACATGTATATTTAACAGAAGTAATCCTCCTTTTTCTGATGATGTCAAAAACTGTCAATAACTTCTTCTTCTTTGAACACAAACGCTTTTAAAGCTGTCAGAATCTGTAACAGATAAAACGTATTCATATGACAACACGTGTGTGTGTGTGTGTCTGTGTATGCGTGTGTGTGTGTGTGTGTGTGTGTGTGTGTGTGTGTGTGTGTGTGCGTACCTGCAGACTCTGTATGGTGTTCTTCAGCTGAAGATACTGAGAGATCTTCTCATAAACTGAGTCTCTCTGCTCCAACACCTTCCTGTCAAACAACACACAAACAAAAATAGTAGTTATTATAATAATAATAATAAACTTTATTTATACTATAAAGTTGTATATTGTTGTATTACTCTCTCCCCTCTGGTGGTGTCTGTCTGTCAGATAGTTTTATGTGTTCATGTTTAAAGATATCTGTCTCTGAGATTTAATACATTTATAAATCTGTTACTCTGGACCATAGTCTGCATATAGACAGTGTGTTACCTCCAAACTGTCTGCAGCGGTTTTGTGGATTATCAGAGATGTATAAAGTGGTGTAAAATGGAAAATACTCAATAAAATACCTTAAAACTGAAGGCTACTAGTATAGCAGTTGAGTAAATATACTTCCAGCACATAATAACACATGTACAGCTCTTCTATGTGACTGAATCAGCCTTTAATAATATATATATTTGATTTTTAATGATATTACTATATATTTGCGCTCCCCTCCCCCCCTTTTTATTTTCTATTAACTTATTTGTTGATTTAATTTATTATTACTCGTATTTTTGTATTATTATTGTTGTTTTTTTGGTATGTGTGTGTTTTTAACTCTATTCTTTCTCTTTGTCATTATTATTATCGTTATGTCTTTTCTTGGTTTTGTTTCGGTTTTGAGTGTTGAGGTTGTTTTCTCTAGTGTACTTGATGGGTTTGTCTGTAAGCTCATCTACTTAAAAGTTGGTTTATAGACTGTTGTAATTATGAACAGTGGATTGCATATATGAAAACAGCCTTGAAAAAAGGGGAAAATTAAAGTTTAAAAATAATAATAATATATATATATAATATGTAATAATGAGTCGTGTCTCTTACTGCAAGTCTCTCTTCAGAACTTCGTTGATGAAGTTTTCATACTGCAGAACCTTCTGATCCACGGTAGCATTAGCATTAGCATCAACAGGCAGAGACATCGTCTCTGTTTTTATCTTTAGATCCAAACTTCAGACTCTGTGAGGAAGAGAAACTCCTCCGGTAACCGGCTGGATGTCTGACTGAAGTTAACGTGAACTTGTCTGAGTCATTATCGATCCACAAACGGTCCGGTTAGCCGGTTAGCCGGTTAGCATGCTGGAGCCTCATGTAAACACAGGTCTGCACCGGATGGGGATCAGCAAGTACTTCCTGATTTCAAAATAAAAGCAGCGAGTGCTAAAGCTACAGAATTAGAGTAAATAGAAAAAAAACTATTCCAAAGAAACCGGTGGTGGAAGAGGAACGCATATTGTTTAAGTAAATAAAAGAAGCAATACTACTCTCTAAAAATATTTAAAGGGACTGTTTTTAAGAATCAGAAATGCTTGTTAACAACACCTGTGGCCGTTAAGTCAACGAAAGTCAGCGTTGGGCTCGTACTCGCTCTACATAGACATGAACGAGCATCGCTCAAAACAGTGAGGTGACACACGTCAGCTAAAACCACAATATCACTCTATATTTCAGCTGCTTGGCAGTAATGTTAGCTGACCAGACGAAGGTCTCTCCATGAATCAATGCTGATCCTAGTGTTGGCTTTTCCTGCTTCAGCCGCCCGACCGCGGCCGGAGGGAACAGTGGAGACACCGGCACCCGGTTGGAGACGATAACGTTTCTCGCTGTGGAGCCCGTCACTTCACATGACACGGAAAACCTCTGTTGGTCTGGAGGAGCTGCAGCAGTTATTTCTGCACAAACGTCCACTCACTAGATATTCTCAGAGCTAAACTAACTCTTCTGCAGTGTGGAGTGAGCGCGCGTTCATGTGAGGTGGAGCGAGCTTAGTGAAGGCAAGCAGGCAGGCAGTGGAGCAGAGGAGCAGAGACTCCAGCCCTGGAGACCAAAGCTCCTCCGGCCAACACTGTTTAACAGACGGGCTTCACTAGATATAACTTTGCGGTTTTGGTGCTTCCGTGTAGTTTGTGTTGGAGTCTGAGTCTGAACAGCGTAGCCACACGCGAGCACGCATGGGACACCAACCCGCAATGATTTATTCTTGTAAGAAGTTACAAACAGTCCCTTTAACGAGTAAAAATCCTGCATTCAAGAATACTTTTTAGAATAGCTCCATCATGAGTAAAGTGAGTCTTTTCTAGCTGCTCTGGCTCTATGGTGGGACGAGTTCCGTGACGTCACTGTAAACAAACATGGCGGGCCGTTGACAGCTCTGTAGCTAACTCCTTTAACATATGTATTTAAAAAGCCGTCCTGCACGTGAACAAGTGTGTATTTTATACTTTATACTCTTTAGTTTCTGTCGGACACGTGTGGTGCGTCACCATCAACTGTTTAGAGCGGACAATAGTTGATTAATGTGACGTTTTAGCTGAGCTAGCTTAGGTAGCAGGTTTAGGTTGCCAAGGCAACGTTAGCCAACAGAGAGCGCGGTCGCTGTTTTATTCTCTAAAAGTAGTTTTTTCTTCACCTAGGGTTGTTTATTTGCTGTTGTCTTACACGCCGAATCAAAGTACACTGATATACTGTTTAAAGTATTTTAAGTTCTGTTTAGTAACTTTTTATATTATTGAGCAGATAAGAGAAACATCTGTGAAATACTAGATTTATGAACGGAGTTCGTTTTTCTGCTTTTCTGCTTTTCTGCTTTTCTGCTTTTCTGCTTTTCTGCTAGTCGACTGGAAACTACAGCAGAGACCCAAACTAATGTTTTCTAGCTCAGAAACAACCTGTGCATCATTTCCAGGATATTCAGGTTCACTGAGACCTGCAGTCCTGGATCCCCACTCAGACCTGTAGTCCTGGACCCCCATTCAGACCTGTAGTCCTGGTTTCCCACTCAGACCTGTAGTCCTGGATCTCCACTCAGACCTGTAGTCCTGGACCCCCATTCAGACCTGTAGTCCTGGATCCCCACTCAGACCTGTAGTCCTGGATCCCCACTCAGACCTGTAGTCCTGGTTCCCCACTCAGACCTGTAGTCCTGGTTCCCCACTCAGACCTATAGTCCTGGTTCCCCACTCAGACCTGTAGTCCTGGATCCCCACTCAGACCTGTAGTCCTGGATCTCCACTCAGACCTGTAGTCCTGGATCCCCTCTCAGACCTGTAGTCCTGGACCCCCATTCAGACCTGTAGTCCTGGATCCCCTCTCAGACCTGTAGTCCTGGACCCCCATTCAGACCTGTAGTCCTGGATCTCCACTCAGACCTGTAGTCCTGGATCCCCTCTCAGACCTGTAGTCCTGGACCCCCATTCAGACCTGTAGTCCTGGATCCCCACTCAGACCTGTAGTCCTGGATCCCCACTCAGACCTGTAGTCCTGGATCCCCACTCAGACCTGTAGTCCTGGATCCCCACTCAGACCTGTAGTCCCGGACCCCCATTCAGACCTTTAGTCCTGGATCCCCTCTCAGACCTGTAGTCCTGGTTGATGCAGTGACAGTGGAGACATGGAGCAGTACAGTATTCTGGGTCGGATCGGAGAAGGAGCCCACGGCATCGTCTTCAAGGCCAAACACATCGAGGTAACTCAGCTGGTCAACAACACAAACTAACATCAATATTCTGAACTCACCACAGTGACTGAGAGGATTCAATCCACAGACAGGAACTGATTTAAAGGTCCCATATCGTGCTCATTTTCAGGTTCATACTTGTATTTTGTGTTTCTACTAAAACATGTTTACATGCTGTAATGTTAAAAAAACTTTATTTTTCTCACACTGTCAGCCTGAATATGCCTGTATTTACCTTCTGTCTGAAACGCTCCGTTTTAGCGCATTTTGACGGAATTGCAACGGAATTGCAACGGAATTGCGTTGCTAGCCAACAGCTTGGGTCCATGTGTACTTCCTGTCAGCTGATGTTATTCACACTGCAACCAGGAATAAACTGGGACACATTTAGAATGTTTACGTTTAAAATTGTGTCAAGGGTCTAAATATTGTATATTCGTGACATCACGAATGGGCAGAGATCCTGACAGCTTGTTTCAAATGCAGTTTCTGAATACGGGCTGTGTGTATTTCCCTGTGGATTGAGTGTTTCGATACTTTCACAGTATTTATATAGGACTTAAGCCTGCTTTATAATAAAAAAACAGGAAAATCTATTTTTTTTAATAATATGGGACCTTTTAATATCTGTGTGTGATTTACTAACTGCTGTCTGCTCTTTATGTTGTTGTTTCATGTTTGGTGAGCTGAAGACAAAGTTCAGCCCTGGTGGACAATACAGATTATTTTATATTCTAATCTGGAAATCAAACACAACTTTATTTAGCTGTCCGACCAATTAAATGAAAACCCTGACAACTGGTGTCAGAAAAAATGTTTTTAAAAGAAACATCTTTTATTCTGAAGGCCAGAGGACCATATCCGAAGTCTTATCACTGCCGTGAACACATTGTAACTCCACAGTTAATCAATCTGCAGGGGTCACGACCTTGGCTTATCAATGATGAGCGTATTGATCATGATGTGTTGTCTGTCAGACTGGAGAGACGGTGGCTCTGAAGAAAGTGTCCCTGAGGCGTCTGGAGGACGGCATCCCCAACCAGGCTCTGAGGGAGATCAAGGCCCTGCAGGAGATCGAGGACAACCAGCATGTGAGTACCAGAGGACGTCATGTTGGGGTCAGAGGTCAGCTTCACACTCATCCCCCTCCTCCTCTTCCTCAGGTGGTGAAGCTGAAGGACGTCTTCCCTCATGGCACAGGCTTCGTCCTGGTGTTTGACTTCATGCTGTCCGACCTCTCTGAGGTCATCAGGAACTCTCAGCGACCTTTGACCCCGGCTCAGGTCAAAGGTTACATGATGATGCTGCTGAAGGGCGTGGCTTTCCTGCATCACAACAACATCATGCACCGGGTCAGACGAACATTCAGTGACTTTATCTTAGCTTTATTTCTATTCTGACTTAAGCTTCTGTTCCTGTAGCCCTTCAGAATAAAAGCCCTGACCTGTGTGTGTGTGTTTAGGACCTGAAGCCAGCGAACCTCCTCATCAGCTCTTCAGGTCATCTGAAGATCGCAGACTTTGGCTTGGCCAGATTGTTCAGTGAGCAGGGAGAGAGGCTGTACAGCCACCAGGTGGCCACCAGGTAACACACACACTTTGATTATTATTTTTTATATTGAGTCAAGACTTTATTTTGGGACATCTTTTGTGTGCAACTATAATTTTTAGTTTTTATTTTATTCTGGCTAAAGTCATACTAAAGGTGTAAAGATGTAAAACAAAGTGCTGATTCAAACTTCAAATAAAGTAGACAACACAACTTTGTTTTCAACAAATGTGAAAATGCTTTATTAATTTATCAGTTAACAGACTTGTGTTGATCCTCATGAGTAACTGGAGCTGAATATTTCATATTATTTACATGCTTTCATATTTATTAGTTTGTTAAAACACAGAATCAACTCAAGGAGGTTGTTTCTAGTTTTTAAACACCTAGCTGGTGAACATATAATACTGTTATTTTGAAGCATTTAATGTCACTCTCTGGTCTACTAATGATGTCGTCATTTAACGTTGTTTTCAGGTGGTACAGAGCACCTGAGCTGCTGTACGGAGCCAGAAAGTACGACGAGGGAGTCGATCTATGGTGAGATCATCTTACTGCTGAGTACTACTACTGCTAAAACTACTACTGCTACTACTTCATAGAGTGAATTCAGACACAACTTTTACTTTATTTACATTCTGACTTGAGTTCCTGTTCTTGTAGCCCTTCAGAATAAAAGCCCTGCTGTGTGTTTCAGGGCGGTGGGCTGTATCTTCGGGGAGCTGCTGAACTTGTCTCCTCTGTTTCCTGGAGAGAACGACATTGAACAGCTCTGCTGCGTCCTCAGAGTGCTGGGAACTCCAACACAGGACAGCTGGCCTGTAAGACACCGCCACTTTCTGGTCTTCACTGACTCATATACACATTTCAACATAAACACAAGGAGCAAAATCAGACATTTTCTAACTTTTAAACAAGTGTTAAGGTCTTTACAGACCAAGTCCATATTTATCAGATGTTTTTTTTAATCAGTTATCCGATCTCTGTCTGCAGGAGATCGTGGAGTTGCCAGATTACAATAAAATCACCTTTAAGGAGAACCCAGCGATCCCATTGGAGGAGATCGTCCCTGACACGTCGCCTCAGGCCGTCGATCTGCTCTACAAGTTCCTGGTTTATCCGTCCAAACAGCGCTGCTCCGCCAGACAGGTAGGAAACAGGAAGTGGACTCGTGGAGTTCCTCAGGGTGAAATCTGAGGGCCCCTTTTCTTTTCTGTTGACGAATAATAAAATAATAATAGAGTCCAGAAACACAAGAATCCTATCGGTCTAGCACGATTGATTGATTGATTGATTGATTGATTGATTGGCGGTCCTCCCCTCCGCTCTGCAGGCTCTCCTCCATCCATTCTTCTTCTCCTCTCCTCTTCCTGCTCACCACTCAGAGCTGCCCATCCCTCAGCGGGGGGGCCGACCCCCCCGCCAGCGCCTGCAGGCTCCGCCCGCTGACTTCTCCGTGGACCTGCCCCTGCAGAACAGCGTGGTAGACCCCGAGCTTCTGCAGGGACATGCATCATGCCTCTGAGCCGAGCGGCCAATCACCTTCCTCCTACAGTGACTCTCTGCTGATGTTTATTTTAATATATTTCTTGACAGGAAGTGATCCTCCATCCTCTCGTTTCCTGTTGCGCTTCACTCAATTGTTATGACTGATAATAAAACGAGATGATGATTTAATATAACATGTATTTGAGACTTCTATTCATTTTATTATGGGAGTCTGAACTGAGTTACCTCATCAGGTGAAGTTGACAACACTGACACATCTGGACCAGGTGATTAAAGCCACAAGATCCTGGTTTCTTTCTTAGTGCTCCAGTTTGCATATCATATATTTATAGACCCTTTTTGTGTCAACGTCATGACGACGTCACAGTGTTGGCTGGAGGCAAAACAAAGGAAAGACTGGAGGCTAAAACTAGCAGTGGGCTAAAGTTACACATCTGAAATGTCATCTTGATGTGTTGTTGGGTGCCAGAATCCAGATATCACATCACCGAGGCTCTAGTGAGCTACAATATCGGAGAAACGTTTCAGAGATGGAGAGTAAATGTTGCTAATTGTTTAGCCTTCTGCTCACCGCAGACCTTCTGAAACCTTTCACTCCATCTCTGAAAAGCTTCGCCGATATTGTACAATTCTCTTTTTGACTGACTTTACTGAAGGATAGTTAACTATAGGCATCCAAAGATTCATACGTCCTTCATTTATCTTTAATTTATCTTTCAGCCCGCTGGTCGGACGGCTGGCTACTTAGTAGTGGAGTAGAAGTATAAAGTAGCAGAAAATGGAAATACTTTATAAAGTACAGAACAAGTACCTCATATTTAGTTATTTTCCACCACTGGATACACCACCCCCAAGTTTGTGTAAACACACATATGAAATCAAACTTCTTTTTTTAACAAATAACTAATCAAAGAAAATAAATTCAGTTAATTTAGTTTCACTCATCAAAATAAATAAATAACTAATAAAGGAAGTTGACACAAACTGTGGGACCTCCCACACTTCCTGTTTCTCCTCCATCAGCTCCATCAGTCTTTACTAGAGAGTAGTAGACTGTCTTCAGCTCTGTGAGTATCAGCATCTCTTTATTATGTTGCTCTATTCTCTGTTTTTATCTATCTATCTATCTTTGTTATATCTCTTTCTTTTATCTTTTTGTTTTATGTTTTATTTCTGTGTTTTGTCTTTTATGTTTTCTTTTAATCTTTTATCTCTTTCTTTCCTCTATCTTTTTCTTTTATCTTTTACGTCTTTGTTTTATGTTTTAGTTTTATCTTTTATATCTTTGTTTTATGTTTTATATCTGTGTTTTGTCTTTTATGTTTTCTTTTTATCTTTTATCTCTTTCTTTCCTCCTTTATGTCTTTATTTTATCTTTTATGTCTTTGTTTTATATTTTATCTTGTTTTATCTTTTATCTCTTTGTTTTATCTTTTAGTTTTATCTTGTATCTCTTTGTTTTATCTTTTAGTTTTATCTTTTATCTCTTTGTTTTATCCTTTATCTCTTGATCTTTGAGTGTCTTTCTTTAACTAATAATTTCATTTAAGTATTTCTCTGGTAATGGATCAGAGATCCTGTGATGTGATTATAGAGAGCTCTCACTCTGTCTCCAATTTATTTCCCTTCTTTTTCTTTCTCTGTTCCACTCAGACACACAGTGATGATGACAGATTATTTGCAGCTAGCTGATTGGTCTTCTGCTGTCATCACATCTCTGTACGAAACGGTCAGGATCACATTTCATATTCGTTCTACTTCATACGATGTAGTTCTACAAATATAACTTCTGTTCTGTTACGAGCTGTCGATTTGTCTCAATGGTGAGGGAGAGACAATGAGGGAAGGACCCAAAGGCAGACAGTCAGACAGGTATGGGCACAGGTAGGCAGGTATGCAGGTATGGGCACAGGTAGACAGGTGTTGGCAGAGGTAGAGAAGTGTGGGCACAGGTAGAGAAGTGTGGGCACAGGTATGCAAGTGTGGGCACAGGTATGCAGGTGTGGACACAGGGAGACAGGTATGGGTACAGGTAGACGTGGGTACAGGTAGTGAGTTATGGGTACATGTAGACAGGTACAGGTAGACAGGTATGAGACCTGCCATATTAATTCTGCTCTCATACTTCTTCTTCTGTTCTTAATGAATATAAATAAACGTTTTGTTTCTCACAGGTTAGTCCCGACCCTTCACACACCTTCCTCCAATCACCAAACATGTCCCATGATACCGAGCGGCTGGCTGCTGCCAGTCACCACTTCATCAATTCCTCCCACTGGTTGGACGACTCCAGCTGTCAATCACTGCCCCCCACCAGCATCGTCCCATCAACACCTGGATGGAACAGTTACTATGGCAACTTTTACCCCTCCCCGTTACCTGGCGGTCTGTCATGGGGACGGGCCAGTGAACCAGGTGAGATATCAACCTGTCTATGTGAGCTACACCTGTCTGTCTTTCTGTGTCGCAGTACGTTTCATGTTTTAATTGGTGTGTGTGTGTGTTTGTTCAGAGCAGCGTGAGTGTGTGAGCTGTGGGACAAGCAGCGCTGCCCTGTGGAGGAGAGACACTGCAGGTCGTCACCTGTGTAACACCTGCTTCCTCCAGCAGGAAACCACCAACAGACCACTGCTGAGGCCAAAGAGGAGACCTGTGAGACACATATACACACACCTGTTCAATAAACATACAGGTGTGTGTATATTATATTCATATTTATATACCGGTCTGCATGTTTTCAGGTTGTGACTCAGAGAAAAGGAACTCAGTGTGTGAACTGTTTGACTGGAACAACGACGCTGTGGAGGAGAAACTGTGCAGGAGAACCAGTCTGCAACGCCTGTGGCCTCTACTACAAACTACACCAGGTACTACAACTCTACTACAAACTACACCAGGTACTACAAACTACGTACTACAAACTACACCAGGTACTACAATTCTACTACAAACTACACAAGGTACTACAACTCTACTACAAACTACTACAAACTACACCAGGTACTACAAACTACATACTACACCAGGTACTACACCAGGTACTACAACTCTACTACAAACTACTACAAACTACACCAGGTACTACAAACTACACCAGGTACTACAACTAGACCAGGTACTACAACTCTACTACAAACTACACCAGGTACTACAAACTACACCAGATACTACAAACTACACCAGGTACTACAAACTACATACTACAAACTACACCAGGTACTACAACTAGACCAGGTACTACAACTAGACCAGGTACTACAACTCTACTACAAACTACACCAGGTACTTTAGATGTGTACTTTGTGTTTCAGGTCAACAGGCCGCTGGCGATGAAGAAAGACGGAATCCAAACCAGAAACCGTAAAGTAACCAATAAGAACAAGAGAAGCAGGAAATCTGACCAATCAGAGACTAAGCTGTCTATGCTGGTCCCGCCCACCGAGGAGGCCATCATGGTTCACACAGCTGCCCTGTGACCTCCTCCTCTTCTTCCTCCTCATCCTCCTTCTCCTCTTGGCTGAATGTGGACATTTAAAACTAATTTGTAGTTCTTTCATGTTTTATTTCTGCAGATGTTGATGTTATTTGTTAATGAACTGATTGTTTAGTTAAAATAAATGTTTTCACTGTTTGTCAGCAGCTGTTGTCAGTTTATCAGACAGTTTGTATTAATCATGTATTCAGTCTGCTGAACTCCTCTTTTCTATATCAATTTAAGTGTACTCTATATATATATATATATACACTGTATACATACAGTATATATACACTGGGATGATGTTCAGTTGATATTCCAGTAGTGCTAACCCTAAACTAACCTCCTGTTTCTGCTTTGCTAAAGCAACACGTTGCAGCTGTTGATTCCAGCTTGTTCTAGGCTGCATTATGTGACCTTGACCCTGAAACAGAAACATATTCCTGTTTAAATCCAGTTTTCTTTTACCAATGACTGCTGGGTTCTTCTGTTCTGATCCAACATGGTGCTCAGAGGCTCAACAGTGCTGTAGACTGATAGCTGTAGCAGAGGCCTCCGCCTGTACAGAGAGCATCATGTGTAGATGTAAAAACAGCCTGCTGGTATCACTGGTCTAGCATTAACCAACCACCCCCCCCCCCTTCCTTCGCTGTTGTGCAACTCAGGAGGCTTCTGGTTTTCCGGACCCTTAAAAAAAAGGCCAAGAGAGGAAAAGGGAGCTAAAGAGAGCGAGCAGAGGGCGGTTGGTGGTCGGATACATGAACACACAAACCGTTGTACATGTTGACATCTCGGTCTGTCTTCTGAAGACGTTAAACACTCTCTGGTTTCCAGTCTGAGTCCAGACCCCCACAACCTGTTGGACACATTATGAAGCAACGGGCCCCTGAGACACTGAAAGCTAGAGTGAAGATACTGGTATCATATGAAACTAAAAAACTTAAAGAATCCATGACATGAAACCACGTCACACTAGCTTGTCGTCAAGGAGCTTAAATAACACTGCAAACTTAGGCTAAATTTTGGCAAGGAAAAACTGGCATGGCCATTTTCAAAGGCGTCTCTTGATCTCTGACCTCTAGATATGTGGATGAAAATGGGTTCTATGGGTACCCACGAGTCTCCCCTTTACAGACATGCCCACTTTATGATAATCACATGCAGTTTTGGGGCAAAAGATATAAAGTTTTTTTCATGCAGTATAAATGTGTTATTTTCGCCTATTCTGAGAGCTCACTGGACGTGTTTCATACCTGCAACAAGAACCAGTTCATGTGTCAGGAAGACGTTCTGGATCCCGGTCTCCAGTCCTCTCTCCGTCCACTGGACGTCCTCACTCTCTCTCACCTGATGTGCAGTTTTTGGTCCCACACGATTCACCCGTGAAGAGAGCTCTTCTCCAGGGTGCCAGACGACGAGCGAAGGGGAGCATTTTTCTCACTCAAGTCATCAAAACGTGTGACGTCTGTGGCATCAAAGTGCTCATTCTAGAAAGGCCTTTTACTGGGACCAGTCCAGAGCACACCTGGAGTAACGATGCTGTTCAATCAGCAGCTTGATGAGCCACACCTTTCAGCTCACTGAGTGCAGTACACTATAAGATGTTTCTGAAAACATTTGAGGAGAGAAATAGGCATTACTGTAACAGCATATGATTCATATTTGATCAGCGTTGCCTAGTTTGACCGATTAATCGGAGTTCGCGAGTGATTGACTCCTGGGTCTTATAGACGGCAGCTGGACAGCAGACCTCAGATCATCTCTGATTGGTTGTTTTCCTCCGGTCTGTGAGATCTTGCAGATGCCGTTAGGAGCACCGGAGGACACAGAGGCACATGATTTTTTTCAGATTACCTGTGTCGTGAACTACTGTCAGGATATAGCGACTGTTTTATAAAAATATTTGTTTTAATCATATTTGCTCCATTTCTACTCACTGCGGCTTTAAAGAATCGTCAGTTTCAGCTGAACCAGTTCAACACACAGCTGGGAGTTCTGGTTTAACTGGGACCAGTTAACCATCACAATCAATAAAGTGAAAACACGACACACAAGTTGAATAAAATCATTTTTTATTTGTATCTGATAATAACTGAACTCATGTCAGAATAATAACTGCAAGTCATTTATTAAATTCTCTGTTAGCTGCATCACAAAGCAAACATCACTTTATTATAAATCTGTACATGTTTGTCACGTCATCAGCTGATCCATGATGTCACCGACAGGAGCTACTTCCTGTCTGTCGCTTAGCTACACAATAGCTGTATCTGCTGGTCTCCAGGAGCGTCGTCACGGTAACCTCGATAACATCTCACACACACACACACACACACACATGCATGCACGCACACTGTTTAGCTTTTAATCCTTTTAGCATTTAAATTCAAATGTTGACATCAAAACTTTAATTTCATGCAAACATGACGAGTCAAACTGAACTTCATGTCAAAACTCAGAGCAATGATTTAAATCCAAATATGGATTTTATTTATATCCTTACAAAAAAGAAGTTTATTAAAGTATACTATTAGTATAGCATAAGTTTATGCTTTAGTATACAGAAAAGTCTAAGTATACTTGGCTTATACTCAAAAGTATACAGAAAAGTATATTTGGCTAAGTACTATAAGTTCACTTAAGAAAACGTACAAGTGTACTTGCAGTAAAAACTATTAATTTACTGATAGTATACTTTAAAGTGTACTTTCATGAACTAAAATGTGGGCTACACTAGTAACTAGTAAACTAACAGTATACCTAAAAGTTCACTTGTAGTATAGTTCATATTATAGTTCCAGTACAAAATACAACTTGGATGTGAACTACTTGCAAAGTTTACTACTCGTACATTTAAAGTATACTTTTATAAACTAAAGTGGGCCAATTTAGTCACAAGAAGTATTGAAGTAGTACACTTACAAGTATACTAAGTATAATACATAAAGTATACCTGCAAATAAACTTGAACTTCCTTTTTGTAAGGGTAAGAATTAGCTGCAATTCACAGTGTGACCACCAGAGGGCAGCAGGACTACACATCCATCATTTATTCTACATTTGTCAATTATTAATTAAAACTACCAATATAACAAATTCACATCTGGATGTCAAACTAGTTAAATGTCAAAATTATGTTGATACATTTCATTCAAAATCAAAATTACATTCTTGACAAAGAAAACCTTCTGATCAGGTCGTATTAATTCTGATATTCAGAATAGAAATGTAGTTGTTTTTTTATCAAGATTCACATTTCTGATGTAGAGAAATAAACTACGAGTTTCTACGTCAGTTCAGTTCAACATCAAATCAGCATCATGATTTCAGTTCAACATCAAATCAGCATCATGATTTCAGTTCAACATCATGATTTACACCGTAAAACAGGATCCAAAGCTAAACTGACTTCAGTCAACTCCCCACGGGAAAAGACACGTTTCTGCAGCTGAACACCTGAACCAGGACCTGAACCAGACCTGAACCAGACCGAACCAGACCAAACTGGACCTTAACCAGACCTTAACCAGACCAAACTGGACCTGAACCAGACCTGAACCAGACCAAACCAGAACAAACCAGACCTAAACCAGACCAAACTGGACCTGAACCAGACCTGAACCAGACCCTACCAGAACAAACCAGACCTAAACCAGACCAAGCTGGACCTGAACCAGACCTGAACCAGAACAAACCAGACCTAAACCAGACCAAACTGGACCTGAACCAGACCTGAACCGGAAGTCCACCAAAAGACGTCAACAGGTCAGAGGAGGATTTAAAGGACGTTGGGGTGTGCCACCATGTGATTGGACTAATTAGCTGCTAGCTGATTGGCTGACAGGTTGATTGACTGGCTGCGTCCTAATTGGCTGAAAACTGACACATTTTAAATATTTAGACCTTTCTTTTTGTTTTTGCGTCCAAGCTGACTTCTTGTTTGTTTGTTTGTTTGTTTTATTTTGGCGAGAAACAGCAAACACTTGTAGAACTTATTTTTGTCTTTTTCAGTTCAGTCTGCACTTCCTGTTTCAGCAGCTTCACTGTCCTGATGCTGAATAAAGCTTCCACTGAACCACAACCAGCAGGAAGAGCCACACAGCCTCAGGTGGACCAGGTGGACCAGGTGGACCAGGTGGACCAGGTGGACCAGGTGCTCCTGTGATTTGTGACGCTGAGCTAGTTGTTATCAGGTTGCAAGTCTGAGATATTTTTGAGATAATATGTCAATATTATTTTATTTTTTAGCAGCATCTAGTGGCCATTAGAGGAAGTGGGAGCACCGGGGCTGATGGGAAACGTAGTCCTATAATGTGGTCTGTGGGTGTTTCAGAACTGATTGCGTTTTTTTAAACGTCCAACAAGACGTGACATCATTAAAGTTTCTGGGAAGAAAAAAAAAAAAACCACATCTGTTCTCTGAGCTTTTCAAAATAAAAGACCTCCCCTGTTTTCTCTGAGGCAGCAGAGACGACGGGATTCAAACCAACAACTCTGGTGTGAACTGACACATCAGAGCCTCTGACATCAATGTAAAGCAGATTCTCATTTAACATTAAGGTAGAAGAATGTGCTGTTTGTGACTGATGCTCCATTTAAATGTGTTGTAATGGATTCATGATGAATAAATCCTGTCTGTCTCTCTGTGTGTTGACTTGTGATGGCTTTTATTGCTGAAGGCTCGAGGTATAAACTGGGCACTGACGCTGCTGTAGAGTAATGACCTGTCTGTCTGACAGCCTGTCTGTCTGACAGCCTTCATTACATGTCTGTGGCTTTAAAACCCTTTTCTCTCTCTGCGGACACATTTAGCTGTGATACAAGACAAAACACAGTATATTTGTACTATGATCGTTCTGCGATACCTCTGTGAGTATTAACATAATAGTTTGCTCCAAAATAAAAAGCAGTCATCATCTGTTTACCTGAAAATGTCAGTATGATCTGTCACAGTTAAAACACCTCACTGAACTCAAGTCTCTGAGGAACTAAAAATATAAAAAGTTGAGTACGAACCGATACGAGATAATTAGCTATGTTTTTTTTTATAAATGAAGTAATGTGACTGCAGTTTAATTATTGTTTTTAATTGTAAATATACGTTCAGTGGAGGTCATTAACTGTGACAGGAAGTCTCAAAGTCAAACTCACAGCTAACACAGCTAGCTTAGCCTAGCGTTAGCATACTGAAGGAATAGTTCAACAGTTTCTGTCAGAGTCACATGATGCCTTCAAATGGGGTCGTGTTTACCGTGTTCACGAGATGAGTCCATACGAACGCCCCCCTCTTGTCGTATTCACGACCTCGTAAAGTTTCTGAAAGCTCCGATTTCACGAGTTGTGACGTGTTTGTTGATGTTGTCAGAAATGGCGGAGGCCTTGGAAATGCATAATAAGTTGATTTATTGTAATTTTAGTCGTATATCCCTTTCCTTTGTCTGAAGAAAATGTTTATATTCTCAACGGCTTCATCTTTTACCTCTTTATGCCTTTGAATATACTGCATTATGTTACCCACTTGCTAAATTGCTAAATTGTTAGCTTGTGTGGCGTCTAGACGCCGACAGTAACGTTAATATTGCCGTTGCTGAGCAGCGGTGTTCTCACAACTTAACCACTTGAACGGCAAACATATCGTGTACACGACTTCCTACGTCGTAACCACGAGCTCAGGAGTTTCATTTGAAGGCAGCATCATGTCTGTGTGTTAAGAGTCAGAACGTGGTCAGCCTAGCCGTTAGCTTAGCTTAGCATAAAGACAGGAAGCAAGGAGAAAAACCCAAGAAATATCTCCAGCACACATATTTACACATCTGTTTGTGTTCATGTTGCTCAGTGAGCTTTTGGACAGAACCACCCAGCCAACATGGTTATGTGGGCCCTACATGGGTTATGCTGGGGGTACCTGGGTACCGAGTGGGTATGGGCCCAAAATGGGCATCTTATCTGGGGCCCACTTGGATCAACTAAGTTGGGCTCCCCATGTGGGCTCCCCATGTGGGCTACTCATGTGGGTCCTGGTAGGGTCACTAATGGGAAATTAGTGCATGGGCTCAGAATGGGCAGCACAAATGGCGCCCACTTGGGTCAACTAAGTTGGTCCCAAATGGGCTCCCCATGTGGGCTACCTGTGTGGGTCCTAGTTGGGTCACTACTGGGAAATTAGTTCATGGGGCCAACATAGAAACTGTAGACAAACCCACTTACAACCATTATTTCAGAGTCCCCATGTAGTACCCACATAGAACTTAAAGCTGGGACCAAGATGTGTCTTGGGTATGTTGCCCAGTTGGGGCCCACATAACACCCATTGTAATCCTGCATGGAATCCATGTGGGCAATTGACTTTGGGTCATTATGGAACCCGCGGACAATCCCATATAGGGCCCATTTTTCAGCCCATTTACTACCCACATGGGCCCCACATACAAATGTTGGCTGGGCAGGCTAGCTGTTTCCCTCTATTCCCAGTCTTTATGCTAAGCTAAGCTAAGCTAACAGCTAGGCTAACCATGTCCTGACTCCAGAAAACAGAATCAATCTCCTCATTTCACTCCAAGGAAGTGAATAAAAAGCAGCTTCCCAAATTAACTTGTTCTTTTAACGTTAGCTTCTTTGTTGAATGAGGCTGCTGGCTAGTTAGCGAGCTAACAGTTAGCAGACTTGTGAAGTGTTTGAAGTCAGACAGGAAGCGAAAGAGACAGACATATACAGTAGGCGATTTGCTAATTTTGAACAGGCAGGGGGGAACTTCAGCACCACGGACAGCGCCCAGGGATTTATCGATACACAGAACAGTTAGGCTACTAAACGACGGGCATTTGGCTCACCTCATCCCCCCTTTAAATCGCCTACTGCATATATATTTTTACACTTTATGGAATAACACAGTTCGGTGTTGCGTTCCTTCGTGACGTTCCTCCGTGACGTTCCTTCCTGACGTTCCTTCCTGACATTCCTACATGACGTTCCTCCGTGACGTTCCTCCTGCTGTTTGAGAGCAGGATTGATGATGAAACTTTTGAATCCTTACTGGTCGTCTCTGGACCAGAACCTGAATATTCAGACCCATCATTAGAAGCGTTAATAGTCCAGGCTGTGTGATCCTTCCGATCACCAGCAGGCAGTCTTTAGAAAATGCATAGAAGAAAGATCAAAAATGCCCTTTAGAGAGAGCAGGCTGAGGGGCGGAGCTAAAGGGCAGCACACAGGTGTGTGGGCGTTGTAGTGTAACTGCAGTGTGCAGACAGACAGACAGACAGAAGGTTAAAAAAGAAAGCATGATGTCATGGATGGATGAGGGAGTTCAACATGTGTCTTTTAGGTTCAACATCTTTACATGCTACATTTTTATTTTAGTATTAAATTAAACAATGTAAACTACAGTAATGCATTGGGACGTCCCAGTGGCCCTGTAGTCCTTTAATATTGATAACCTGCTGATACAGAGTCCGATCACATACGTATATTGACCTAAATGTTCATTAAATGTATGTAAATATAAAACTGATCATCTTGATCCGATATGAATGAAAGTTTAGCTGGAGAAGAGAGATCATCTAAAGAGAAGAGGTCTCACGCTGTTGGAGTTGTTGGAACTACAGAAACGCTAAGAGTGGAGCTTCTTCCCACACAGATGATCTTTGGCTGAATACAGACATGAAAAATGTCAGTTCTAGAGCTCATCGATTAGTCGATCAACAGAAAATTAATCTGACAAATATCCTCTGGTGCCAGCTTCTTTAATATGTTTAAGATTTGATGCTTTTCTGTGTCATATTTGATCATTAATTAATTTCTTTGGACTGTTGGTTCACTTTGTTGACAGACATTTTCTGATATTTTATAGATAAAATTAAATAATTGGCAGGTTAATCAAATTAGTGTCGGCCCTAACTTCAACCATGACATGAAGGTCGCTGTGTCTCTGGGAGTGGGTCTACACCTCAACTCTCAAATATAAAAACAGTCAGTACAGGAGAGCCTGGAGCTCAGTGTGGGACCAGGGGTCTTTGCGTTGTCTGATGAGACGTGACGGGACATGGCGGGGTGTGAACAGGAAGTGGCGGGGTGTGGTGCGTGGCTGTCGGTCTGCAGGACGAAGGCTGAAATAAAATGAGGCACTTGTTATGATTTAGAGCTGCATGTCCTAGTGTCTTGCTCCACCATGGCGGTTGCTATAGAAACAGGTCATCCTGCTGGCCGAGTTGCCGTGGCGATGCTATGGTTATTGACAGCCAACAGGACCACAGCTGGACCTGAACTGTGTGTGTGTGTGTTATGGCTCTGTTACATCATCAGGGCAAAGTTTTTTTCTTTTTTACAAGCAAGCAGGCAAATCAGATCATCTCTGGTCTATTTAATCTCTAATAATAATAATAATAATAATAATAATAATGTCATTGAGCCTTTACATGTTCAGCTTATAAAAATAAAAAATCATTCCAGTGATATTCACATGCTCAGATACACAGAATCACAGAACAGCGTCTGAAAAGGTTCTCATGTTGTTTGCATACGAGTTTAAAGTTGGAGAGGTGATGATGAGGAGGAGGATGAAGGTGATGAGCAGGGCCTGTATCACACGGACTTCATCTGACTCTGATTCTGATCGCTGGTATCATGAAGCTGGTTCTCGATCTCGATTCTGGCGCCCAACAACACAGCAAGATGACATTTTAGATGTGTAACTTTAGCCCACTGCTAGTGTTAGCCTCCAGCTAACACCGTGACGTAGGTTAGGGTTAGCTACAGAGTCTCTCTTTTGTCTCTACTGTTCTGTTTACTCCCTGATATTTTGTTCTTTAAAAGGTATTGAAGAGGTTCAGACTCCACGATATCAGCCTGATTATTATATATTATTAGTTCCAATCATTATGTTATTGAGTCTGAAAAGATGTATAACTGCTGCAGCGTTGGAAAAAGAGTGTAAAAGATATTTATACACTTTCAGGATTCTTGTCCGGAATAAAATAAACTTATTTAAATGACATAATTAATATAAATCTCCATCTTTCTGTTAGCCGTTTGATCTCAGATTCTCCTGACCTATAAAAATATTGCTCTTTGTTATTTGCCTCTTTATTATAAACCGTCAGTGATCTGATTGGTTCGTTGTCGCTGTCGACAGCTTTTGATCTGATCCTCTGGAGTTAACCAGGCTAGCATCTGTTACCATGGTGATGTAGCCCTGTTACCACCCTGATCTACCCAGCATCGTGATACCAGAGAGTCTGAGATAACGCACTCATCTGGCGCCGTGATACAGGTCTCAGGATGCACTGAGGGATGATGGGTAAAATTAAAATAACATTGTTAATTCGACGGCTGTGTGTGCACCTGTTATGTCATTGGCCAATCAGAGGCCTCAAAACCCACCCACCAGCCAATCAAAATGAAGTACTCGTCTGCTTTAATTGTCTGCTGTCATCCAATAAGACGCAGGAAGAGGCAGGTCTTCTCTCAGCAGGCCAATCAAAAAAGCCCTTATAAGTAGCCTTTAAAAAAAAAATCAGCGAATGAAAAACGAGAATGCCCTCGCTGTGAGCCAATCAGAGAGAGAGCCCGCCGGCTAGTTCCCGCCCACCGCGCCGACTGCCAACCAGAACCTGTGTCAGTTTCTGCGGGCTCGGCTTCAACCAGGGGCCCGGGGCATTCCCCTGTTGCCACGGTGACTCTGCTCTCCTCCAATGAGAATCCTCCTGCCACCCCGCTGTGGCGATGCTGGCTGCTGATAGGCTGACCTCTGAGAGGCTGGTTGCTGATTCGCTGTCAGACAGACGCTGGTGCTCGTCATCGTCCATCGGCATGAGGAAGGAAAACGCTACCTTCTGAGCTGCACCTGAGCTCCCAGAATGCTTTGCGTGGCGGGTGGTGGTGCTGTCGTCTCTCCGCTCTCCCCTCTTCTGCTCCTCCCTGACGGTTTCTGTCGCCCTGCTCCTGCTCTTCGTCTCGCTCCTCCTCCTCCTCTCCTTCACGCCTCCTCCAGACTCCTCCACCTCCACCCCCTCCGGCAGCATCAACGTGTCCCAGGATCGAGCACTGATCCTGGGTAAGCTCCTGCTCCTCTTCCCCTGCTCCCTCTGCTCATGCCGCTTCTCCTTCTGTCTGACAGTCTGACTTCTTCTCCTCCTCTCCTCCTCCTCCTCCTCCTCCTCCCGTGCCTCCTCCTCCACCACGTCCAGGTCCAGATCAGGAGGCCCTTCCCCTCCTCTTCCTCCTCTTCCTCCTGTTCTTTGTTTGGTTTCTCCCTCTCTCCTCGTCCTCCTCCTCTCTCCTCCCCCCTCTCCTCCTCCTGTGGCGCCTCCTCCTCCCCGCTGCTGGCTGAGGGAGGTGGTTGTCATGGTCACTGTTTCCACATCTTGCTCCTCTGTGTGTGAAGAAGAGGAGGGGGAGAGGGCTCCTTCCTCAGGGCCTGGCAGACAAACAGAGAAACAAACATGAGCTACAGTTCCTCCGACGTCCACCACAGGCTGCTGTGATCAAACACACATGTAATCAACATTTGATTTAACTGTGACGCTCACATGATAAAGACAAAGCTCTGATGGCTGCAGGTTGTTGATGGAGAACTAAAGATGGAGGGATGAAAGTGAAAGGAAAGAAGAGCCAGAGGAGAACAGGAAGTTACCAACCGCGAGTTTTCAGTGCGTCCAATCACGTAGAAGCAGGGTTCCCCCTGTTTAGAGTTGGTCATACAGAGAGACAGGCTGGACAACTCCACTGAGGAAGAGGAGGAAGAACAGGACAGGAAGTACAGGAGGAAGGAGGAAGAGAAAGTAAGTCAAGAGAAACCCAGAGCTGTGATTGGACGATTCAGGTTCAGAGAGTCTGAAGGAGTTTTACTATAGAGCCTGTTAGTGTCCTGGTTAGCTGGAGGCATAACAAAGGAAAGACAGCTGGAGGCAACTGGAGGCTAACACTAGCAGTGGGCTAAAGTTACACATCTAAAATGTCATCTTGCTGTGTTGTTGGGCGCCAGAATCCAGACATCACATACATTAGAGATGACAAACTGTGATTTCTCTTTTTGACTGACTTTACTGAAGGATAGTTAACTTGCTAATTCCATCATGCTACAGAAAATGAGCCCAACAGCGGACAGCGCTGCGTCACGGTCCCTCCGCCTCACTCTAAAGCCCCCTGAGGCAAATTTACTAACGTCAGCCAGCCGTCTACTCCTCCTGAAGTAGTCTGCCAGCGGCGTAAGGGTCGGCTAATCTGGTCCCGTTGGTTAATGTTAACTTTCTCGACTCTCTTGTGATCCTGGAGAGTGAGTGACGGGACATATTGACAGTATTTTTTCAGCCATTGTTAAAAAAAACAAGCCAACAATACTTGCTAGCCAGCGTTAACTAACGTGTTCAGAGAATCATTCTGCCTCCACTTAACGCTCCGCCCAAAAAAAACCTCATCATGTTAACTAACAGAAAAGGGGGCCATAGACAATCTCTTAATTATTTTAACTTTTAACACCTAAAAAATTTTATTAGTCGACACAGGAAGTTCTTCATCAGTGGTGGAAAGTAGCTTTCTGTACTTCAGTACAATTTTGAGGTACGTTATTTTCCATTTTCTGCTACTTTATCCTTCTACTCCACTGCATGGTACCATCACCTCCAGACAGGTGGAGCAGTACGGAGACTGCTCAGGTAGTCTCACCGTAGTCGGGCACGTATCCGTTTCCCTTCTTGAGGATGAGGTGGATCCGATGTCCTCCTCTCCTGATCTGCTCCACAGCCTGACTGTGAGTCATCCCTGATGTACTGTCTCCGTTTATCTCCACCAGCTGGTCCGACACCTGAGGACACCAGGGGACACCTTCAGTTAACATCACACCTGAGACACCTGGGTCACCTTCAGTTAACATCACACCTGAGACACCTGGGACACCTTCAGTTAACATCACACCTGAGACACCTAGGACACCTTCAGTTAACATCACACCTGAGACACCTGGGACACCTGGGACACCTGGGACACCTTCAGTTAAGTTTTATTCACTGTATACATTCAAAGAATGTGTCGCTGTATAATAACGTAAGAGCATCCTGACTGGCACACCGATCCTAAACCCTGAATGATACTCTACTATACTATAGGCTACACATAACACAGGAAAACAGTTCAACTATTAACACTAAACGCATCACGTTAACCCTATAATGTTCCAGTGTGAATATTATTAGAGTATTATAGGCCTACTATAGAAGATGCACAGCCCAGGTATAATAATATAGCTATAAAAACACTTATGACTAGCACATTATAACATGCCTTAAGAAATAATGAATATATAATAAGGTACCAGCTGATACACACGCCAACATGTGAATAAGAGAGTACTGGGACTTATTTTTTCCCACTTCAAGCCCTAGTTAACTATAAGATGAGAAATCAGTCATGATGACTCCAGACACCTGGTGGCAGCAGATCGTTAGGACCAACAGGGAACACCTGGACTGTCTCTGCCTGTCTGGAACTGACTGCAGCTCAGTTTCTCTCTTTAAAATGTCAGAAAATTGTTTGTTTTGTTTGACCAACAGTCCAAAAACAAAATGAATTCAGTTTGAATGATATAAGACGGACAGACGGACTGCAGAGAGCAACAGAAAATAAGCATTTCTGCGTAAAAGAGCTTCTTTCTGAATCAGGTCTTTATTAGATGTGAGCTGATGGTGAAGGAATGTAGAGCAGGAGGAGGTCACACACTTTCTATCTCTGGTTCAAACTGTGGACTGAATGATGATGACGGGTGTCATCCTGCAGCCTTTAGGGGGCGCTAAACGCAGCACGTGTTGTTGAATATTTGAAGGAAGCAGCTGGATGTTGAATGTTTGATGCTCAGAGTGTCACAGCTGCAGACAGAAATTAATGATTTAATGAGGGATGTTTTATATCTGCTGATGTGAAGAGATATCGGAACCAGAGAGGTGATACTGATGATCTCATCTGATGCTTCTAATAGTGTGAACCTTGAACCTGATTCACTAGTTAAAGCTACGTTTTTAAACTGAATATTTGGGTTTAATACTGCTGGACAGATGAAACAAGTCAACTTGTGCTTTGATAAATTGTAACACTTTTCACCAAATTATTTAATTAAGAAAATTAAGTCAGTTTACAGTTGTTTTTTTTGCCAAGTACCTTTGTTTTTGAAAGGTACTACTGTATATAAATAAAGTTATTATTATGTAACCGAACTCTAGTCCAGGACCTGGTTGTGGTGTGAGGTCCTGAACCAGCTCACTGTAGGAAACATCACCACCAGTCATCCTCTGTTGTTGACTGGAGGTCTCACTCTGAACCAAAGTGCTGGGCTGACGGGACGAGTCTGCCGGAGACCGAACAAGACTACTTCCTGCAGCTCCTTCACAGTAAAAGCCTTCCTGATTCTGTCTTTTACTGTGAAACAGCTGCAGGAAAGTGGTGGGTTACAGATCTGTGTGTGTGTGTACCTGTATTTTGTTGCTGCGCTGGGCCGGCCCCCCCTCCATCAGTCCCAGTACATACAGTCCCATGTTGTACTCGCTGCCCCCCCTCAGAGAGAAACCAAACCCTGTAGGACCTCGCTCCAGATCCACACTATAGAACCTGGACTCATCCTGACACACAAATATAAACACAAATCATTTATTGAGTTTGTGTAAAAAATTAAGATACAGCTTGAATTTCACTAGAGAATGTCTGATACTCAAACATGCCTACTAAGTACTACTAGTACTACAGGTATACTGTTACTGCTACTATAGTTGTACTGAAGACTTCAGATCTCAGAGCAGCTCCCAAAGACTGACCTTTGACCTCCCTCTGGATCCTTTCATCAGCCGTCCATCAATCTCCAGGTCTGCTCCCTCTGACAGAGACATGATCAGTGTTATAATACAGTATTATTGTAGTAGAGTGGTGTTGGTAACAGGCAGTGGACATGAGGCTTTAGTGGAGGGTATTAGTGTGTATTGTATTACGGTGGCGTGGCGTGATGCTCAGTCTCAGCGTGTTCCCGGCTCTCCTCAGGATCTGGGCGAGGTCTCGATGCTGCAGACCTCCGACAGCTCGCCCCTCCACCGCCTCCAGCTGGTCTCCAGGCTGAATCTGGCCACTGCGAGCCGCCGGGCTGCCGCGACGCACCGTCACGAAGCGGTGAGACATCAGGGACGGGGCTGTCAAAGTTAACATGATAATAACGCAACTTGTGATTTTTAGGTTGTAGCAGGTTCAGTTTTAAAGCTAGAGTGAAGATACTGGTATCATTTGAAACTAGAAAACCTGATGAATCCATGACATGTAACCACGTCATACTAGCTTGTCGTCAAGGAGCTTAAATAACACTGCTAACTTAGGCTACATTTTGGCAAGGGAAAACTGACATGGACATTTTCAAAGGGGTCCCTTGACCTCTGACCTTAAGATGTGTAAATGAAAATGGGTTCTATGGGTACCCACGAGTCTCCCCTTTACAGACATGCCAGCTTTATGATAATCACATGCAGTTTGGGGCAAGTCATAGTCGAGTCAGCACACTGACACACTGACAGCTGTTGTTGCCTGTTGGGCTGCAGTTTGCCATGTTACGATTTGACCTTATTTCTTTATGCTAAATGCAGTACCTGTGAGGGTTTCTGGACAATAATTGTCATTGTTTTTTGTTGTTAAATGACATCCAATAATAAATATATACATACATTTGCATAAAGCAGCATATTTGTCCACTCCCATGTTAATAAGAGTATTAAATACTTGACAAATTTCGCTTTAAGGTACATTTTGAACAGACAAATGTGCGATTAATTTGCGATTAATCGTGATTAAATATTTGAATCCATTGACAGCCCTAGTTATAACGACTTTAGAACCATTTTAAATCTGTTTTAGAAGCAGTCAGATTCAGCTCGTTCCTGTTTTGTGTCTAAACGGAGAGAAAAACAACATTTGTGGGAGTTGGTTCTTACAACACACACACACACACACACACACACACACACACACACACACACACACCTGATCCTGGTGTTGAAACCTCAGAGAGGAGAGAAATTCTCAGAAAGATTTTCTGGCTCAGAAACATTAATCACAAGACTAAACTGTTTCTGCTCCAGCAGAGAGATCACATGACCAGCAGACAGACAGTATTAAAGTGACCCTGTACCATGAACCAATCCGACCACTGACTGTTTGCACAGTTTCATGTTGTGAAGTCAAACAGCAGAAGATAAAACCTGAAGGACAGAAACACGCTGACTCCTGATAAACAGCTGGATGGAACATGTGAAGAACGTTTCTCAAACCAAAGAAGTCAATCTAAACTACAGGATCCTGGTCTTCTCAGTGTCCACAACAACACTTTCACAACACCGCTTCTGATTTGGATAAAGTTGAGGTCTAGGCTAGTTTATGCAAATCAGGGGCGTCTGGCGTGACTCGCCGCCTCTGGCAACTCCCTGGAAACTTTTAAAATAACCGTTGTCGTGAGCTGATTTAGGTTGTATAAAGGACGGAACCTGCCAAAATCAAAAACAAGCCCTACAGCCCCCTCATTTGCATAATAAAAAGATATGTGTAAAGAAATAAATAAGTATGGGGAAATAAATAAGGGGTGAAATGCAAAGGGAGAATCGTGCATAAATATATAAATAAATACATAAAAATAGAAAATAAATGCAAAAATAAATGAATAAACTAAATGCAAAACTAAATAAATTACCTTAAAATGTAATAAAAATAAATAAATTACTTTAAAATGTAATTAAAAAAAATACATAAATAAATAAAAGGGAAAATTTAACAGAGGAATAAACAAAAAAGGGAATTAATACAAAGATAAATAAATAAAGAAGCAAATTAAAACAGAAATATCAATTTATGTCACATTTAATCAATTAATTAATGGCTACATTTATTTTCTATATTATTTTTGCTACATTTAATGACTTATTTATTTATCAGGTAATTTATTTATTTATTCATTTATTTTTCTTCCATAAGGTCGTACTATAAATGAGGACAGCAGTGTTTTAAATTAAACTGTCACCACCTCCATCACAGGGCTCAATACTGGCTCCTCTTCTGATTATATAAATGTAGAAAATAATTAAATAGATATAATGTTGAGTTATAATACAGTTATGGATAATATAGGTTTCTGGAGGTTCATAGAAATGAAATGAAACCGTTGGTATGTGGAGCATTGTTCGTTAGTCTCGGAGACACAGTGAGAGACTTTGGCCTGAACAAATAAACTAGAAACAAACAGGATTTATAGAGAATAGACTGAAACAGGAACAAACACCAGCAGGTCCTTCAAAGTGACTTTAAAGGAACCTTTAATATATCAAAGAGTCAAAGTGTGTGTGTGTTTAAACTGAACACAGAGGTGGAGGGGTGAATGTTAGCATGAGAGCTGATAAGCAAAGAGCTGAGTTCAACAAGCTGAGAGAGAAACACATGAAGAGAGTCTGATGTTATCAGACAGAGAGCTGGAAGGAAACAACCATCGCTGGGCCTCTAAAATATCTCCAATAACATCAACATGACAACATGAAACCACACAGTTTATAACCTCTAACAGCTCTGAGGTGCAACTATAATATGTATATGTATAAGTATAAGTAACTTCAGCATCCTGCATAAAAATGTCTGTACACATCAGACCGCCACATACGAGTACTTCGCATTAAGTCAAGGCCGCGTCCCCTTTTGGGAGATAGAAAACCAAAGATCTCATAGACTTCAATGCAATCTGACCTATGTTTGGATTGTAATTTTGACAAGTTATACTTGTATTGACAAGTATACATTCATCTCTTGTTATACAAACGTTTGTTTTATACACGTCTTATAAATATTTTGCGACCTTGCCTGAACCTGAGCGTTGGCGATACCTTAATAAATGAAGGTTGATCGCCGCCATGTGCCTTCAGTCTTCCGTTGATGTATGACTGTATTACTAAAGGAGGTGAAAGAGTCCCGCGTCATCAACATGTCATATCTTTGGAGTACAACATATGCAGTAAAATCTGGTCTGCACTTGCCAAAATTGAGCCAATCGCGATGCACGACCGCAGGTCCAGTTACACTGTGCATGTGTTATACTCCATACCCTAAGACTCGTGTCCCAGCCTCTTTCAATAGGCCTTGGTATTACTGCAGCAGCCGCCCACTCAAACTAACGTTAGCTAGCCATGCTAGTCACTGTCACCAGCATCATTTATCCATTTAGCACACTGACAGTGAATATTCACGTATCGTATGAGCCTCAGATCATTTCATCATTTTCTCTCCTGTGACGGCGAGTTTCTTTTCCACAAAAGGGAGCGCAGCCTCGGTGATGACGCCATGCTGGTCTGGTCTATAGCTTGGAGCCATAAAGACCCTCTATTATATCTTTTTTAGGACACGGCAGGGGAACAAATCAGAGATCGGCGTTTTTGGATTTATTGTTGGTGCAACTAGCTACACAGCAACTCTTCAGCATAGCGTTATTACTGTTAGCGGTTTGTTTAAAGTAGAAGTTTGGACTTCTTCTGTTTATTCTGTCACCGTCTACGAGGGACACGGGACTGGTTTCCCCCAGAAAGCCTACTCTGGATGACGTATTGCCGGTCTGATGTATGGAGAACCAATAAAATACTAACATTTCCTCCTCTTTCCCCCCCTCTAACATCATCATCATCATCATCATCAGCTACATGAGCACAGAAATACAACTTTCTCTTCATCATTGACATCCAGCAGGAGACCTCTGTGTGACAAACTGGAGCGCAGGTGAGTCTGAGCTTATTGTACTGTGAAATTGGACACACACACACACACACACACACACACACACACACGCACACACACAGCTCCACATGGTTGAATTATGGATAACGTGACTATTATTAGACCAGTTGGTCTTCAGGATGCTGAATCTGTTCACATGAATGGACAGAAATAGTGCAGTGCTCGTACTACTATAGTATTTACTGTGTCACGATACAAAGTGGGTCAAAAGCAGTAAATACCAGGATGTCCTGCTGGCTATTCTGACCCACAATCCTCTGGGACGACAGCACTCTTAATAATTCATTTAACATTAAGTGGATTAATGAATACTTAAAAAACAAGGATAGTGTTTTTGGTTATCTGCCCTGATCAGTTTCACCTGTCCCTCATTAGTCCTGCACTCACCTCACCTCACTTCACCTCCTGCTCACCTGTTCTCACTTCTCCAGTAAGTCAGTCACTATTTATCACCTCAGGTCCTTTGTTCATTGCCTGTTTGTCTTTCGTTCTGTAGAGTTTAGTTTGCCTGTTACCTGCCTGCATCCTGGACTCTCAGTGTGTGAGCCTTTTTGTTCATTAAAGTCTAAACTTTCTCTAAACTTTAAGTGCAATTGTCACAACTGTTTGACGGGACATCACAACTCTATTGCATTTCTGCAAAAGGTAGTAACTCACCCAAAGCACTTCATTCATGCTTCAAAACCTCGTTATTGTGTCAGTAGACTGGCCACCAAAATGAAAAGTTGTTTTGTCATCATGTGAGCCGTACTGGTTAAAATGTTTAGGTGTTTTTTCACCAGTCAACCCTGGAAATGTTTCTGATTTGCAAATCTGTTTTGTTGACACTGACTGTACCACACTAGAATGTCATGTCAGTTTTGTCAAGCTGAAGGCTGTCGTGTATCGCACTGAGCTGTTCAGACTCCCAAGTTTACCCGGAAAAGTCAATACTATATTCACAGAAACAGAATATGTACATGTGCGTTTACAGTAACTGTATTTAGATACATAGATTGACATATATTATTATTATATACTGCTGGTAGTTTAATCTATAATAATTAATCAGCATTTATTATTCTAATAATATATATTTAATTCTTCTCATGTTTCGTTTGTAGAAAACGTCATTCTAACTCTTTAACTTCCTGTTTCACTGTAAAAGTCCTTTCATCATGTTTAATGTCTATAAACTGAACGTCTGAACATGAAGTCACATCTGGACACGAACACACAGTCAGCTGAGGCTTATTGTTACATAACACACACACACACACACACACAGACACACACAGACACACACACACATTGTTTTTATATCATCAGAAATTGAAAGCTAAATGTTTTTTATAGTGAATTCTACTCAGACTCTACTTAGTTCAGCAGCGAGTTTCTCTGGAGACTTTCCCCCAGGTGTGTGAGTGTGTGTGTGTGTGTGTTAGTTATAGATCAGTCATCAGGTGATCATTAGAGTGTCTGTTACTGATTACACTCTCAGAGAGTTCACATTGAACCCCCGTACCCGTTGGTCCAGTGACACCTCCAATAAGTTAGAGTTATATATATATATATATTAGGGTTGTCAAAGTTAACACAATAATAGCGAGTAAACGCAAATTCGTTTTAACGCCACTAATTTCTTTAACGCATTAACACAACTTGTGACTTTTAGGTTGTAGCGGGCATCATATGAATCTAAAAAACCTAAGGAATACATTGGTACCAACCATGTCATACTAGCTTGTCTAGAAGGAGGCTAAATAACGCTGCAAACTTTTGCTACATTTTTTATCAAGGGAAAACTGTCATGACCATTTTCAAAGGGGTCCATTGACCTCTGACCTCAAGATATGTGAATGTAAATGGTTTCTATGGGTACCCACGAGTCTCCCCTTTACAGACATGCCCACTTTATGATAATCACATGCAGTTTGGGGCAAGTCATAGTCAAGTCAGCACACTGACACACTGACAGCTGTTGTTGCCTGTTGGGCTGCAGTTTGCCATGTTATGATTTGAGCATATTTTTTATGCTAAATGCAGTACCTGTGAGGGTTTCTGGGCAATATTCGTCATTGTTTTGTGTTGTTAATTGATTTCAAATAATAAATATATACATACATTTGCATAAAGCAGCATATTTGTCCACTCTCATGTTGATAAGAGTATTAAATACTTGAAAAATCTCCCTTTAAGGTACATTTGAACAGATTTATTTGCGATTAATCACGATTAAATATTTTAATCTATTGACAGCCCTAGTTAGAACCACTTTAGAACCAGTCAGATTCAGCTCGTTCCTGTTTTGTGTCTAAACGGAGAGAAAAACAACATTTGTGGGAGTTGGTTTCTTACAACACACACACACACACAAATCTTTCTATAATTCTTGTGTGAGCTGCTCTTAAAGGATTAATTCAGTAAAAACACAGAAGCATGTTTCTCTATCTGATCTGAGTCCGGACAGGCTGAACCTCTTTATAGAAACTGTTTCTTAGGATGGAAAGTTAAAACATGACATCACATATTTACTCAGTGATTAGTTTTTATCAGTAACACTCCTCCAGACTCTGACTGAACTATAGAAGGATCAGGACTGGTCCTCTAACCCTGAACACTGTCAACACTTAAATCCACTGATAGACACACAACAAGTCTGACTGCTGAGAGTTTCAATGAGGTGAAACTAGTTTAGACATTCCTGAGAGTTGATGGAGGAGGAGGAGGGTGACGACGAGATAGATAATAAAAGAGGGAGGAAGAAATGGCTTTAGGGCGGCTACATACTGGATAAGGGAACATCACATCATAGTCAAATATTAAGAAGAGATCACTTCATCGAGGAAACATTTCACACTAGCAGTGGGGAAAAACATTCACCTATGTATCGTGATTTTTTTTTTTTACGATTTTGAAATAAATTTTTTTATGCCAGAATCGATATATTTGCTTCATTTGAGTCTATGTGGAGGTAGAAGGAAGTTACTGCTTTTATTGTTGTAGTCTGAGTAACGTGACGTCATATCTGTTCTGTATCCATCAACCAAAACAAACCGCAGCGAGCCAAAATGAGAAAGTAGAAAACGGCGGAGGGTCCGTGTGAATAAGACCTGCACACTCACATTTTAAATCCAAAGAAGTAAACACTACACATCCAGTAAAGTATGGAAACACTTTGGGTTTCACACATTGCAGGAAAAACAGAGCTAGACATCACGGCTAAAGCTGCATGCTAACTTTGTCATGGACAGGAAACGTTACCGCATTGCGGCCGGCCGTCACTCTCATCTCCGTGGTCAAATGCGCCGACGCTACAACTGTAGAGCACCCATATACTGACATTTATGTTAAACGCATTCAAACGGCCCCGATGGAGCTGATCAGGGATGTATAAAGAGAACGGAGCTGACGGGAGAGCTAGAGACGGACTTGGAGAAGTTAGAGGAAGTATACACACGTGACTACGTCCGGTTGTCAAAATAAGGTGTTAACAAGGGGAACTGTATTAACAAAATACATATATAGAAATAAGATTGATTGGATTATATTCACCGGAAGTATAAAACATTACACGTCCCTTATAAATTAAAAAGAAAATACCACTAATTTGTGAAGGAAATGTCTTTATTCTTTGATTTCTGGGTTGCTGGAAACAATTTAATAAATAATACTTGACAATGATCCCGATATATTTGACTTCAGGACATCTCTGACTACATACGTGCTGAAAATCAAACATTTTTACTGTAATTTAGATATTTTCCATAGTAAAAGTCCCTAGAAATGTATGATTCAACTTTTTCCCATGGTCTAGTGTTAAAGAAGTTAACAAAAATTGCAATATATTGTTATATCGAATTGCAATACTTATCAAATCGGCACCCAAATATTGTGATAGTATCGAATCAGGAAATAGGTATATCGTTTCAGCCCTACTACACACACCAACAACTCTTCCCTCAGCTGGGAAGAAATACAAACCAACAAGCCTTAAATAGTGCAGCTTTAAACCAGTACAGAGTCTATACTGGTTTCTATTAGACCTCAGTACGCTAGATGACACACACACACACACACACACACACATGCACACTGAGTGACTTACGTTTAGAGTCCTTCACAGTTTTCAGAGCCGACTGCAGTCGTTCCAACATGATGAATATAGACCAGAGACAAGCAAACACAAGAAACTATCTGTCTGTCTGTCTGTGAGTCAGGTTGTACCTCTGAACGTGGGCGAGTGAGACTGAGCTGGAAAGAGAGACAGCTGGGAGGGAGGGGGCGTGGCCAACAGAGCAGATAACACACACACACACACACACACACACACACACACACACACACACACACACACATGCCTTAACAGAGGAGATTATTGTTCATGTTTCAGAGGAGGCGATGCGTTTGAGGTCTCTGTGCTCTGCTGTAAACCTGGTCGTTGCTTCCAGCTGAATGAAGCTCAGCTGCTGCAGAGACTCGATATAACAGTCGGAGAGCCGTCAGCGCCTCCTGCAGGCTGCACAGGTCATCACACCCACACGATGAACAAACACCATCCTGATGATTTATCTCTTCTTCTTAGAGTCAGTTAACTCACTCTGGATACACACTTCTCACTGCGTCAGATCTCAGTGTGATGATTGAAATCTAATCAGGCCCTGAGAAGCTCCCAGCAGGAAGTACCGTCTTCTGAACTACATAAGAAATATGCTCAAATCATAACATAACAAAGCCCAACAGGCAACAACAGCTGTCAGTGTGTCAGTGTGCTGACTTGACTATGACTTGCCCCAAACTGCATGTGATTATCATAAAGTGGGCATGTCTGTAAAGGGGAGACTCATGGGTACCCATAGAACCCATTTTCATTCACATATCTGGAGGTCAGAGGTCAAGGGACCCCTTTGAAAATGGTCATGACAGTTTTTCCTCGTCAAAATTTAGTGCAAGTTTAGAGCGTTATTTAGTCTCCTTCATAACAAGCTAGTATGACATGGTTGGTACCAATGAATTCCTTAGGTTTTTCTAGTTTCATATGATACCAGTGTCCTCACTCTAGCTTTAAAATTGAGCCCTTCTCCTCCTGGTGAAGTAGTCTCCTAGCGGCGAGGAGTGAGGCTGAGGGGCCGTGACCCAGCGCTGTCCGCTGTTGGGCTAATTCTTTTTGTAGCATGGTGGAATTAGCAAGGTAGCTAGCTAACTAGCCCGTCGCTAAATGAGATTATAGATGTGTAACTTTAGCCCACTGCTAGTGCTAGCCTCCAGTCAACACCATGACGTGATGTACAGTACCATTCACATGCAGAAGGACAGTGTTCTGGACAGTGGCTCAACTTATGAAAATAACAATATACGGCATGTAGTGACCTTCAGCATGTAAATAAAGTGAAAACCCAACAAAACAGCAGAAGGGCTTCACTGGGACTCACCCCCATTGGTCACTTCCTGAGAGGCGATGACGAATCCGAAGCCTTCTCCCGCCCGCCTCCTCAGCTCCACCTCCGCCGTCTTTACTCCTCCTCTTCCATCCTTGGCTACTGCTCCCAGGGCTCCTCCCCCTCTGACGGGAGGAGGCCCGCCGGCGCTCTCCTCTACTCCCAGCAGGTCACGTGGCTCTAAGGTCAACGTCACAGGAACCGAGTCCAGGAAGCTGGTGCTCTGGATGAGGGCCGAGGCTGGGGGCCCGTTTGGCGTCTGGGCTGGAGGGGGCCCTGGAAAACAAAGAGGAGTCAGATGAGGAGGAGACACACTGATGGGAGCAGACGGACAAGAAGGACTCGATCAAGACTAGATCAGGGCAGTTACCTTGGTGGGTCCCTGGGACTGGTAGCTGCCCCTCCTGGGGACTCTCCAGGACCAAGCCAGCCTGGCTGAGTGGGGGGACGCCCCCCACCAAGGCACCCGTGGACGGGGAAGGCAAGTTGGCTGAAGTCGGCGGGTGGGATGAAGAGGGGGTGGCCAGGCCGTGTGGGGAGGGGAGGGCCTTGTAGAGGTTGGGGGTGACGACTGGGGAACACATGGGACCTGGTGGAGGGAACACGTCATTCATTGTTGTTGGTTCACCTGTAACATGTTTTTACTGGTGAAATGAATCAGATTTAATGTTCAGTAGTACCTCCTCTGTAGACCAGTAGGACCACCTCTCCCTGTTTGGTGTGTTCTTGCAGGACTCTCTGGACCTGAGGACAGAAATGTACCAGTGGTTATGTATGGAAACATAGTAGTGCCCTGTATGCTAAATCCTGGTGTAAAGGTCCTGACATACAAAGCTGACAATCGACCGTCGGATAGTTTGGGCCTGTCGGTAAGCGTCCGTCGGCCTAGTTTTTTTTGGTGTGTCCCGCACCGTCGGCTCTAGTCTGTTATAGTTTTTTCGGCTGATTCAGCGTGTTGAATCGGCGGCGGAGTTCGTCGGTGAGAGAAATCCCTCTGATTGGCTGTTCAGCTTGAACGAATCAGAACACGAGAAGGGAAACGGAAGTGAGGAAAGCAAGCCAACGAGTAAAGTCAAGAGGAAACACACAGAAGGCTCTTCTCATTTTCCATCTTCATCTCATCTGATCATTCCAATACACGCATATTTTCACAACGACATGGCCATCTGGAAAGAAGCTAAGTAGTGAGTGGTGTGAAAATGGTCGTCAGACGCCGCTTCGTTTCATGTAACGTATCATAACAGCTTGTATATCCTCCCCCCCCCGAACGGACTGTTAATACTACGTCACTGCTCCGACCGTCGAATAACGCTCCGGGTGGGTTTGACATTGGAGTTAGATGAAAGTCCGGTTTGTCACATACTGTTGCTTAAGGGCGCCTCCGTGCGTCGGATTCCGATGTTGAGGGGCGCTTACCAAACGGCGGTATTTGACAAGTTGGGAGTGAGAACGGCTTGATAGAAACACTGCGGATTGCAGATGTGGTCGGACCGTTTATACTGAGGCCTTCAGAGTGACATCATAGAGATTTCCCCACCGTCTGCGAGTCAGTCCAGAAACAATGAGCACCTCTTTGAAATGGTTGATGTTGAAACCCGTCGTTAAAAACAGCCAATGAGAGTGGACCATTCTGAGACTACCTTGGTTGGACGTTGGATAAAGAATAATCTGTTACCTGGGAGAAGCTGAGGCTCTGTACGTCTGCTCCGTTGATCTTCACTATAGCGTCCCCCGCTTGCAGCGAGGGGCAGTGCCTTCGATCCCAGACCCTCCTCACCACCGCCACCTGACCACCTTGCCCCCCCGCCGTCACGCTGAACCCCAGCCCCCCACTCTCACTGCGCCCGAGGGCCACCGGTACAAGCTCCCCACCAGGAGCTGACCCGGGCGCCGCCGCCGCCCCAACGGGGAGAACCAGCCCCGGGTTTCCTCTGGAGGCCGGGGAGGGCGCCTGGTGATTGGCTGGACAGCCATTAAAGCCGCATGGCGGAACGTCTCTGGGTGGGTTCAGGGGGGCGAGGGAAGTCTGGGGCATCGGCGGGCGCTGCACAGGAGCGCCAGGAGGAGTTGTGGAGGAGGAGGTGGGGTTGTTAGTGGCGGTGGGGCTTGTAGAGGTCTGGAGGAGGAGGCCCGTCTCTGGCTGAGAGAGGGGCAGTTTGGACAGAGCGTTGGAGGACGAGGAGGTGATGGGGAGCGTGGAGAAGGATATGGGGAGCGTCGACGTAGACAGGTCGCTCTCAGAGGACTTGGAGCTCTGATGGTGGAGGGAGGAGGAGGAGAGGGCGGGGAGAGTGCTGCTGTTGTAGCGAATCAGAGAAGACCTGCGAGGAGGAGGAGCAGGAAACAGATGGTTTAAATGCTAATTTATTATTTCAAGATAATAATTATAATGCTACTGATTCTACAACTACTACTATTAATACCCTGGTTCCAGACCTAACACTGATGCTAACTAAGGCTAACACTGAAGCTCCTCTCACCTTCGTGTTCCAGCGTTGGACAGGCCGCCATCAGAGTCACTGTGATTGATGGCGCCTGTCCTCTCTGGAGGGGGTGGTGGACCCAGTGGGGGGTCAGGGGAAATGGGCGTCGGCGGGCCCGTCAGCCCGTTCGTCATTGGCTGAGCAGCGTAGGAGGGCGGGGTTTGGCCCTGTCCTGGATTTGAGAGTGAAGGACTTAGTGATTATTAAACAGAAAGATGATGGTGAATCAATAGATTATAGAATATTAAACTATCTGTATACATTAAACACATTAGTTGTCCATCTTATTAAACACATGAAGGAAAGTTTCATGGATAATTATTTGAAGCATGACGACCACCCTTTTTGGGTCATCTTTCTGACCTGGCGTGCTGCCGTTGGCGTCCAGCGTCCGACTGTAGGTGAGGTGTGTCAGGCCACGGTTGATGTTGGGGGGCTCGCTGCGAGTCTGTGGCTGTTGAAAGGGTTAAAAAGGTCAGATACAAAGATTTGGGGTCACTGTGCAACGGTAAATAGAATATGAAACGCACCGTGTCCAGACTCTGTTTGGGACATCCGTCGGGGTTATACAGCATCGGGTATCCTCTCCTCAGCACCACGTCCACGCTCTGACCCATCGGCACCGACTTCAGCATCTCCACCACCTCTTTATGAGAGCGACCCAACACACAGCTGTCGTTGATGTAGACCAGGATGTCCGCTGGAGGACCACAAACCAGGAGACTCAGTCAGTCTACAGCTTCTTACATCATAATCTGACATGTTCAGTAATGCCGGGTTCACACTACACGAGAATCAAGCTGATTCTGGGGCCTGATTCCTCCAGACTATCGTCAGCAAAGCCCTGATTGTTTGATGGTTCTAAAGATTATCTTTGCAGGTATTCCTGTGTTGTGAGGTATGTCGAGAGTGTTTTTTACATCCACCAATCGGCTCAGAAGTCCATCCTGGCACCAATTTCAAATCACACACAACAGGAGATCCCATCGTACATATTGAACAAGTTTAATATTTATGATTTCGCAAAATTTATGATTTTTTTGATTTCTCAAAACGTGAAGTAAGATGGAGCTCAGAAATGGAGGACCAACTTGTTGATTTGTGGCAAAAACACGATTGTTTATTTAACGTGTCACCATGACTTCATCCATCCATCCTTTGTCAATTTTCAGTACAAAGTAAAAACTAACATAACTAATTCTTCCTGCCCGTCGTCCGCCATGTTTGTTTACACTAAAGTCACGTTTGACGGCGAGAGATTTTGTGAGATTTCCGTTTTTTTAATGGGGACTCTTGTTGTTGATGCTGGATTCGAAGGAACACGAACGAAAAAACCTTTTTATCAGACATATGAACCGTTGTGTGAGAAGACGTTGGTGATATTACTGTTTGTATTACTCCAGCTGCTGTGTCTCTACTGAACAGCTTTCTAGTGTATGTCCACTGTGTTCTACTTTTTCTCTCTGATGTTGAACAGCGTTCAGTGTTCAGGAGTTTTCTGCTGAAACTCTGCTCTCGTTCCCAGCAGTGTGTGTGTGTGTGTGTGTGTGTGTGTGTGTGTGTGGGTGTGTGTGTGTGTGTGTTACATTCCTGACTATTTATCCTCAGTGCACGTGAGCAGGTCTGACTGTGGGAGAGAAAGGAGGCTGTGTGTCGGACAGATTAAAGAGAGTGTGTGTGTGTGTGTGTGTGTGTGTGTGTGTGTGTGTGTGTGTGTGTGTGTGTGTATGTGTGTGGATTAGTTGTAGATCATGAGATTGTGTCTCAGCTCTTTATTTTTCTGAAACAGCAACATAATCCTCCAGAGAGTCTCTGTTTCATAACCACTAAATACACTAAATATATCACAACAGAACCTCCAGTAACAGTACTGTTAATAACTGTGATACTGTAGTATTATCATTAGTATCAGCCGTATTAGCAGTGGTATCAGCAGTATCAGTAGTATCAGCAGTGATATCAGTAGTATCAGTAGTATCAGTAGTATCAGCAGTGGTATCAGTGGTATCAGTAGTATCAGCAGTGGTATCAGTAGTATCAGTAGTATCAGTAGTATCAGTAGTATCAGCAGTATCAGTAGTATCAGCAGTGGTATCAGTGGTATCAGTAGTATCAGCAGTGGTATCAGTAGTATCAGCAGTATCAGTAGTATCAGTAGTATCAGCAGTATCAGTAGTATCAGCAGTGGTATCAGTGGTATCAGTAGTATCAGCAGTGGTATCAGTAGTATCAGTAGTATCAGTAGTATCAGTAGTATCAGCAGTATCAGTAGTATCAGCAGTGGTATCAGTAGTATCAGCAGTGGTATCAGTAGTATCAGTAGTATCAGTAGTATCAGTAGTATCAGCAGTATCAGTAGTATCAGCAGTGGTATCAGTGGTATCAGTAGTATCAGCAGTGGTATCAGTGGTATCAGTAGTATCCGTAGTATCAGCAGTGGTATCAGTAGTATCAGTAGTATTAGCAGTAGTAGTATCAGTACCTGTGTTGAGTGCTGGCGGTCCCCCAGGTGTGACGCTGTACACCTGGAGGAACTCTCTGGGTCGACTTCCTCCGACGATGTTGAAGCCGAAACCTCGAGGACCTTTAGACAGCCGAGTGTGGATGGAGTAACCCTTCAGCTGACTGGGCTGCTCCGTGAACTCTGGGACTGAGACAGGAGAGGACAGGTGAGGACAGGAGAGGACAGGTGAGGACGGGTGAGGATAGGTGAGGACAGGTGAGGACAGGTGAGGACAGGTGAGGGTGTATTCAGTGAGTCTCTTCATACAGTAGCTGTCGTTGAGAGACACTTTAAATGTAGAGATATCCTGACTTTAGTCAAGAAACACTGGATCCTACATTTCCCATAATGCACCTGGTTTGAGTCTTTCATTAGAGCCTCACTGCCTGTATACAGAGACATCTTTCAAACTCTACACCTACACTATTAAGAGCTTTTACTTCAGTAAAAGTACACAAGTATCATCAGCAAAATGTGGTATACAAATGACACATGTGTGGTAAATAAATACATAAATCGAAATACTAAATGATAATAATAGTTGTTAAATTTAACAGGAAGTTAGAGTCTGTGCTGCCCCCTGCTGGCTGCTGCTGTCAAAGTAAAAGTCCTTTACACACTAACAGGAAGGGAGTTCTTCTGATCCTCAGCAGCAGATTACAAACTAAAAAACAACTTCCAACCGGGAAAATATGTACATATTAAAAATATAATATCATTCACATCAATCACAACTTTTCCCTTGTAAGATACTTTTGTTTATAATGAAAGTAAATGTTATAAACCTCTACAATAGTCTAGTAATTCAATATAAACCATAAAATAACGATAAATTCATGAATAAAAACATAAATATAAATTAAATAGAAACATAAGATAAACAAAATAAAATTCTAATAAAATAACTAAAAATCAAAAGAAATTGTCAATAAATATGAACTTATTAGACTTAAATTAATATAATAAAACAAATTTAAATACATTTATCTGAACAAACCAACACCAGTTAACAGTGAAGCAGCAGTAGGTGCAGCGGAGTAACTTCAGATAGATAATTGATCAATCAAACTGACAGATAATCAATGAATGAATCAATCAGACAAACAAATCGACTTACGTTCTGTAAAGGGAGTCGACTCTTTGCTCTGAGTTCGAGGATCCAGCCAGCTGGTCGTCTTTGAGTTATGACTGAAAGAGTGACATCATCATCATCATCATCATCATCATCATCATCATCATCATCATCATCAGTCTAAATACATCCACAGTCACAATGAATCCTGGGTAATGTAGGAGCAGTGGAATTCATCAGAACATACAGTAACTGTAAGTTAAAATTCAGTGTTTTCTCTTCCCGGTTTGGCAGGTTTTTATAAATCTTTCCTTTTAATAAATTCAGGAAACACTCAGTGATGATGTCACAGTTGAATCTGATGTCTGACTTTACAAGTGAAGGAAAACCTACTCATTAAATTCATCCATTGAAACTAGTACAAGTACTGGTTCAGATAACAAGGCTTTTTTTAAGGATAAAATCATTTGTACGTACCAGACTCCATTAAAAAAACATTACATTTTAGGCTTTAACATCATTTAAGTGTCCACCGCTCACATAAATATATTTTTCAACGGTCAGAATCAAAGAAATCAATTCAGCTGAGACCAAAATAAAATAAAAATGTGATTATTGATGTTTTTAATGAATCAATCACCATCAGTAATCATGACTCACTCAATGTAGTACGGCTCTCCTGAATCACTGAACGCCAGCTCCCAGTTTTCAGGCAGCGGACCTTCTCCTCCTCCTCCTCCTCCACCTCCTACTCCTCCTACTCCTCCTCCTCTTCCTCTCCCTACTCCTCTTACTCCTACTCCTCCGTTCTCTATTCCTTCCCGACTCCCCACCGTCGACTCCCACGATTGGCTGAGAGGCAGGATGGTGGGCGGGACTCCGGCTGAACCTGCTGTGACAGACAGACAGTGTGTGTGTTAGGAGTTTAATTAGAAAACAAACTCACCTGTATATGTATATATATATATATATATATATATACACATATATACTGTATATATGTGTGTATATATACACTGTATATACTGTATATGTGTGTGTGTGTGTGTGTGTGTGTGTATGTACCTGACAGGCCGCTGTCCTCTTCACTGTTGTCTCCTTCCTCCACAGCCTTCTCCAGGTTACTCAGAGACTTGCTTCTCGTCCTGAAGTTCCTCAGCAGGTTTCGGTGTTCCTGGTACGTAATTGGTGGACTCTCTGGACCGATGTGGACCGGCCGGGGCGTCCCGTAGTAGTTGCCTGTGATTGGACAGTGAGAAAAGGAAAAAAAAGGCCCTCATTTACTTTTACATTTCAATATTAACAGTTAATATAATATAATATAATATCATATAATATTATGTAAATTACATTAGATTATATTAACAAAGTTAATATAATATAATATAATGTAATGTTAAATAATATTATGTTAAATTATATTGTATTATATTATATTAACACAGATAACATAATATAATGTTAAATTATATTATGTTAAAGAACATACTATAATATAATATAATATAATATAATATTGTATTATATTATATTATATTAACACAGATAATATAATATAATATAATGTAATGTTGAATACTATTATGTTAAATAATATATTATAATATAATATAATATTATATTATAATCAGATTATTATCAGATATTATAAAGATATAGAAAACTAGTTACTAACACAAATAACATTTACATTTAAAAATATAACAAGAAGGAAGAAAAACAAAACAGGAGGGAAAAAAGAGAACTGGAGAACATAAAATAAAATAAATAAAAACCACAACAGGAGAGAAATAAATAATCTATAAAAGATAAATATAAAGAAATATAATTACAAAAAAAAATTTTGTTATGAAAGATGGTTTTGAACCATCAAATGAAAATAAAATTCAGTTTGAGGTTTTACAGACCCGACTCTGCATCGTCCCTTAGTTTAGTGTGAACAGAGGTATTTCTATTTTAGTCTCATTAATCCGCCAGATTAACAGAGCGAGGCAGGTTGAAGGATTAAAGACAGAAGATCCTCTTTTTCTCCCAAATACTGTTACAAAATTCAGCACTTTTACTCCACACTGTAAAGAAGTGAAGTGAAAATGACTTGTGCTCTCACAGAGTCGGCCATTTGTCCATCAAATCCACTGGTGGAATGTAACTAAGAGAGGTAAATATTCTACGTGTCCGTGTTGTGTTCTGTTGTTTTGTGGCTCCGATTATTCATTGACAACATAAAGTTGTTGTTTTATTTTGACAGGTTTTGACAGGAAACCATTTCCTCCACACTATAAAGAGAGTCACTCTATCCCATACTTAAAAAAATCTGTTTGACATAAAATGTAAAAATCACCCTGTCTCACTGCAAAAACAACTTGATCAGAGTAAAAACACTTTATCGCCCACTGTAAAAAATCCCTTTATTCCACATGGTAAATAAGGACCTTATTCTACACTGCAAAACATTTTTTGTTTAATTAAAGGGACAGTTGCACCTTTGAATTTGCCGCTCTCCAGCAGAGCTCCAGACTCCTCCAGAGAGAAAAACTCCTCGATGGACACAAAGTTGTAGTCCACACCTGAGATCTCCCCGTCCCGAGGCTGCCGGGTCGTACCTGGTGGGGGGGGACACACACACACACACACACCATGATGTCATCACAGAGGGACAGAGATGTAGTCACAGGAAATGGACTCCAACACAGAGAGGTGAATACATTAAAGTCCTCACTGTAATCAGAAAAGCTCTCACTCTGTCACTTTGTGCTGTTGAGACCAAAACTTTGAATATTCCACTCTGTGTGTGTGTGTGTGTGTGTGTGTGTGTGTGTGTGTGTGTGTGTGTGTGTGTTTGACCTACAACACTTCACACACTATCTCACACTGTTTAAATACCTCCAACACATGTTTAGTCCACTTCCTGTAATCATTAACAGAAACTTTATTTAAATCCAGAGGACAGAAACCTGCAGCTGCTCAGGTTGACCTTTGACCTCCAGCTCTAACATCCATTTAAAGAAACATACAGCTGTTTTTCTATTTCCAGTTTTCACTACAAATCCAGCATGTACTTAGTGGCGTGGAGTACAAGTCAACCTCTCAATGGACTCTGTAGACTGGGACCAGGATCAACGGGTATTATATTAACCCCCTGAGACCCGACCGACTTTACTGTCTTTCAGAGGCTGCAGCAGGTTCAGTTTTAGAGCTAGAGTGAAGCTACTGATATCATATGAAACTATAAAAATTAAAGGAATCTCTGTGTGCCATATCATACCAGCTTGTCAAGAAGGAGGCTAAATGACGCTCCAAAATTACATTACATTTTGGCGAAGAACTCTGACCTCTGGATGTGTGAATGACAATGGTATCTATCCTATTCTAAAATGGTGTATTTGAATATTTCTGCATACTGGGGTCCCTAAACAGTCTTTGAATTACATTGTGTATCACTGTAAAGATGAGACTCTTGTGGATCCAATGAGCTCAACTGTATTCATGTGTGATGATGTTAGTCCTCATAGGAGATATTTCAGTGTCGTGACACCATTATTTTAATTTGACCTCCCTGTATAAAATGACCTGTGGTGACCTCTAGGATAATCACAGCCTCATGAAACTTTACAGCCACAAACTAGAGACCTAGAGCATTCAGAGGATGGATGGCTTTCCTAGTTAAATTGACAATAAGGGGGTTTCCGAGCAGTTTACACAACAGAAGTGCTCACCATTCAATCGTCAAAAAAAAACAATTCTTGCAGAATTTTCCAAATGTCAAATGTTTTTGATCCTAAATCACAGCATGGCTTTTTCTATGGTGTTCCTCAAGGTCTTGGTGTCTTAATGTTGTATTTTGAAGGGATTATTGATCATTTTTATCAATTCTCGAGTGGTAAAAAATGGTTAAATTTAGCACCAAATCTGTGTAACAAATGATATCAACCCAAAAATTGCTGCAACAACTCATGAGACATAATAGAGCATGAGGATGACCATCATATACTTCTATCATAATGTTCTAAACCCTTATACATTCACTATTTATTTTACTTCATTAATTCATGTTTATTTCTGATTCATGACTATAGAACAACTTGACACACAGTGCTGAGCTGCGTCTCAAATTAATCTTCCGGTTCCCAGCTTTCAGATGATGTTCATCATCTATCGTGGGTCTCAGGGGGTTAAAGTGACTGTGTGTGTGTGTGTGTGTGTGTGTGTGTGTGTGTGTGTGTGTGTGTGTGTGCGTGTGTGTGTCCAGGTGTGTCTTACAGGGGACAGCTCGCAGGTACAGGTTCTCTCTGATGAGCTGCTGCAGCTGACTGTCCATGGAGCCCGGAGTGAAACACTTACTGAGGTACAACCTGAGGTCCTTACAGAGGGACGAACCTGACACAAACACACACAGACAGGATATGATGTCATAGTGATGTCATCAGATTACAAACGTCTCTGGAAGCGTTAGTAAACGCAGTACATGTGAGGGTTCCTGGACAATGTAAATAATAAACACTCGTCAACACATGAAGAAAAATTTACTTAAGATGCTTTTTCCTTCATGGAATTTCTTATTTTACAGGAAACTCTACATCCCTCACACACAGCTGCTGGCCTTCACAATAAAATCAGGATTATTTTCATTAATCTGCAGATTATTTCCTAATCGATTAATCATTTCATCTATGACATGTCTGAAAATAGTTTGAACTGTCCATTATAATTCCACAGAGCCCAACAAAGCAACAAACCTTCTCCGAGGAGAAACTGGATTATAAAACAAATAATAAATTATCAAAATAGTTGCTGATCAATTTTCTGTTGATCGACTAATGGATTAATTCTCTAAAAATCCCTCTGTGATAAAACCATAAAACACAACGTCAAACATAAATCAATAATCTAAATAAATCAAACAGATGTAGATGTTCACCTGGTGAGACCGTCTTGATTCTGATTGGATGAGGACAGGAGTTGAGGACTCCTCTGACATCACCGAGGGTCATGCCTAACACGGGCGTCCCCCCGATCTCTAAGATGATGTCGCCTACGGTGGCCCCACCCCCGTGAGCCGCAGTGACGAAAGGGAACTCGCCGTAGTCTGCCCCGCCCCCGATGGCCAGACCCAGCTCTCCTGAGCCGCCGCCCAGCGGGACGAAGCTCTCCTGCACCTGGAGGACAGACAGGGAGGACAGGAAGTGACCTGACTGAGACGCCGGAGCAGAAGTTCACGCCAGGTATCAAGAAATGAAGCGTTACCTTGGAGCGCCAGTGCAGCTTCTTCACCGTCGCTTTAGACATGTCGGTCGAGCTGCAGGCAGGAAGAAACAAAACAAGTTACTGAGCACGCTCAGTAGCACACCTGGTTTTACCTGCTGGTCACACAACACACCTCTAACGGTCAACTGGCTCACATCTACACCTCTTTACTTCCTTCCTTCCTTCCTTGTTAGAGGACTCTTTTACTTCCTATCTATCTAACTAGGATGCTTTTTAACCTCCTTGACTCCTACCTCGGACATTTCTTTACCTCTTTGCTTCCTAAGAGAGTTCTTTTACTTCCACTCTATCTAACTAGGACACTTCTTTACCTCCTTGCTTCCTTGTTAGAGAGCTCTTTACCTCCTCTCTAACTATGAAGCGTCTCCTTCACTAATAGACCCGACAGACGTGTTGTTATGCTTCCTGTGGGTTTAATTGGTCTCCTAGCAACAGAAACATGTAGTGATGAAATGTTTAATCAGCAGAGAGCTGCACAGAACGGTTCTCCGTCTTCTCTCCGTGTTCTCCATCAACTCATCCACTCTGCTTCAGTCTCACTCAACGGCAGATGGTGGCAGACCACAGGGAGCCACACACACACACACACATACACACACGCACACAGACACACATACACACACACACACACACACACACACACACACACATACACACACACACACACACACACACACACACGCACACATACACACACACGCACACAATACACACACGCACACACAAAGATACAAACACAAATACATGCAGACCAGCCACGGATACCATTTCATTTATACACAATCAAACCTCCAGGGACACACAAACACACACACATACACATACACACACACACACACACACACACACACACTGCTAGACAGCGTACAGTAAATATGGAGGAGCATATGTGAAGGTGGGAGTCAGAGAAGAAACAAACAACAACGAAGCTCCCCCCCTCGAGCAGCGATTCAGACAATCTGACGCTTTACATTTAACTGATGATATCAGATCACGAGGAAGGAAGTAAGGAGGTGAAGAAGCTCCCTAGTGAGGAGGAATAAAACACGTTATTACGTCATGGAGGTGAAGAAGTCAGTCCCTAGTTAGGGAATAAGGAGGAAAGAAGGAGGTAAAGAAGCCCTCTAAACAGGAAGTGAGGAGATGAGAAAGGTTTACTCTTTTCCTACATAATTAAGAAGAAGACGCCTAGTAAGGATTCTTGTGAGGTAATGAGGATGTAAAGAAGCCTCCTAAGTAGGAAGTAAGGAGGTAATGAAAGGAAGATTTTGTAGTAAGGAAGTACAGAGTTAGAGTGGCAACTAGCTCCCTAGTTAGGTCGTGAGGAGGTAAGGAAGCTTCCTAGTGAGGTAGTGAGGACGTAAGGAAGCTTCCTAGTTAGGTAGCGAGGAGGTAAAGAAGCTGCCTAGTTAGGTAGTGAGGAGGTAAGGAAGCTTCCCAGTGAGGTAATGTGGAGGTAAAGAAGCTTCCTAGTTAGGAAGTGAGGAGTTAAGGAAGCTTCCTAGTTAGGTAGTGAGGAGGTAAGGAAGCGTCCTAGTTAGGTAGTGAGGAGGTAAAGAAGCTTTCTAAGCTTCTTTGTTAAGCAGTGAGGAGGTAAGGAAGCTTCCTATTGAGAAGGTAAGGAAGCTTCCTAGTGAGACAGTGAGGAGGTAGTTATGAGGAGACGAGGAGTGGATCAGGATCTAGTGGCATCTCTCCGTCTCTGACAGGAAGTGGAGTGATAGCCGTCACAGCGTGATGTCGACATGTGCTGCTATTAACACGTCATTAACAACTGCTCGCTCGCCCGGCTCTCTCTCTGTCTGGCACCTCGCTCACGCGTCAAAATAAAAGACTTTAACAATGATTCAGTACGTGTGTTTGTGTGTGTGTTTGTGTGTGTGTGTGTGTGTGTGTGTGTGTGTGTGTGTGTGTGTGTGTGTGTGTGTGTCGTACCTCTACAGGTGGATGGTTTGGGTCGGAGTGTGTTCCATGTCTCAGTGTCTCTCTCTCCTCTGTTTTTCCTTATGTCTCTCTCTCTCTCTCTCTCTGATAAGGCTGGTCAGAGTTCAGTGTGATGTTAGTCAGAGTATGTTCAGGGAGTGGACTGTTTTACTCTCTTTATATAAACTGTTTGAAGGTATGTGTGTGTGTGTGTGTGTGTGTGTGTGTGTGTGTGTGTTTCAATCAGAGATCTATATGTGACCTTCAGTGAGTGTTTGGGTGGAGTCCTGGTGGAGCATGAAAGCAGAAACCACTACGGCTGACTGTGATTGGCTCAAACACTCATGTCAATCAAGACAGCGATGATGTCATGAGTTACTTTAATGACAGTCAACGGTCATTTATTCCGAAAACAAAGAATTTAACTTGACACCGTCACTGGCAGCAGGTCTTCGATACGTTTCCCTCAACATAACAGAGATGTAGTTTAGTTGTGAGGAACGTCGTTCAGTAGGAGACAGGACTGGTTCCTTCTTCAGCTCTCTGAGACGATGAAAACATTCAAATTATTAATGTGAGAGTAGATTTTACAGATGTGAGTGTGAGTGGATTAATATTCATCAGGTCACATGTAGGTCAGCCACTACAGAGATCCTCTACTCCTCTACTCTACTGTACAAACGAGTATGATGCTTCACTCTGGCCTCATTCTCTTTGTTTTCTGTCCCACTGTATCTAACCTAGTTTCATCCTCTGTCTGTGTGTGTGTGGATGTCTGTGTGTGTGTGTGTGTGTGTGTGTATGTGTGTCTAATGAAGCTGCAGATCTTCAGACTCGCTGTAAACCAGCAGTAATGATACAGTCAGACTGGGAGGAAATAACTCATACTTTTTCTTGTTATTTCTGCGCATCACAGTTCACACTGTGGTGATGATGATGATGATAATGATGATGATGAGAGCTGAGACTTGCAGCAATATAATATGATTCTATCAGACCTGATTAGACTGAACTAATGATTATTTTCTCCATTAATCGATTGTTTGGTTTGTAAATACATTTGCTGATGGAGAACAGGAAGTGTTTTTAACGGTACCATTTTTTACAGCGTACTCAGTAATGCGTCCCAGAGGGCCGAGCTGTCAGCATCAGACAGAGTCGGTTCACCTCCAGGCTCGTAGCAATTGTCTCAAACACAACCCTCGCTCCTCTGGGAGTTGTAGTCTTTCACATCAAAGATCTGTAGTCCTTGAACGTGTTACCTGAGAGATGACTGAACACAATGAGCCACGAAGGAGATTCTTCTTCACAGCAAACGGAGCGTTTAATCATCAAACACACCTCCGCAGGCTAAAAACTACTCATTCATGCTTCTCAACTAGAAGTATGACCTCACGTCTCCACCTGAAATCAAACCGATCTAACGTGACCTGACAACACTTAGCTTAGCATAAAGGTCCCTGTTCTGTAACAGCTCTGTAACCAACACGTCCTCATTCCTAAACAATAGAATAGGTCGACATATATCAGCGTTGGAGAGAACCAGCGACAGGCGCACGGTGCCTACGACTAACGTTTGTCAGTTAAAATAAGTGAACATTGACTTCTGGTTTTTCACGGGACATGAACAGCGATCTCCTGGGTCAAAGTCCTCGTCCATCCTCGCCAATCTCCTCCCTACGGGGACTTCACTTCATCACCTGACTTCACGAGCACTTGCTCTGAGCGTTAATATTGCTGCGGTGTGAAATGACATGCGAAAAGCAAAATGTGTAGCGATAACAAAGAATGTACGGTATATTGATAATAAGTGACAGTCACTTGCTCATTCCATTGCAACATCAGCGCCCAGCAGCAGAGCTATGCTTCTGCCATTTTGAACTGAAAGCGGCTACCAGACGACAGTAAAACATCCGCCTAAAAAGTGCCGTACAAAATTAAAACTATACTATTTCTATTCTATTGTCATATTCTACTGAAATGTGTTGACCAATAAAATATTATAAATATAATGAGCGTTTTCAGTCCAAAATGGCGGCAGTGGCTGTTGTAAAAAAAAACACAAGTTTCGTCTCTTTGCTTCTCTACTCTTTGGCGAGAACACGAGAGAGTCTAATGTCAGTTTGTGGTTCACTCTAATTCTTCTTCTCTGCTCTCATGTTTCTGTGTTCAGACAGCTACAGGTCAGAGGTCAGAGGTCAGAGGTCACTGCACCCTGGCAGGACAGTAGCATGTGAGTCTGGAGCCATGATGATGATGAAGATGATGAAGACGATGGAGGAGGAAGAGCAGCTCTGTGTTGTTGCTCCCTGTCTGGTGACACTGAGCATCTCTGACAGAAGCTGTCAGTCTGAATCTCTCTCTGATGACATCATCACCACACGGGGCAAAGCTAACGATGATGTCATCAGCAGGGAGACGAGCATCAACTCTGCTGGTTTCAGGACCTGAAGCTCTGTGAAACGTTTTACTGGTGTTTATGAATGAAACCGGAAGTAACCTTATATGGGCATTTTAGGGGCGTGATTTATGTTAATGATCTCAGGAACACAGCAGGTGACCTCCGTCAGGCTGAAACGAGTCTGTTGATTCACAGTGATTTAGATTCATTAATGTCCTCAGTGTGTCTCTTGATAGAGAGGAGATGGAAACACACTTTAAAACGTCAGAAAATAACAACATGAAACATCCAGATATATTAAACACTGTTCAGGTGTTTTAGTTCTGAACAGTGAAATAGATTTAAAGTCTCCTACAAATCTTCAACATAAATGAATTAATAAAAAAAAAATGCAAACATTAATAAATACATTTAATAATTAATAAAAATAAATACATAAATAAATATAATGGAAAATCAAATAGGAGTAAATAAATAAGGGAATTAATACAAAGATAAATAAAGAAGCACATTAAAACAGAAATGTATGTCACATTAATGGCTACATTTATTTTAATATTATTTTGCTACATTTAAATATATATATATATATATTTATTTATTTATTTATTTATCGAATCATTTATTTATTTTTTATTTATTTTATTTGGCAGGTTCCGTCCTCCATACTCTGGTGGTGGTGCAGCCAGAAGACTCAGTGAACACCAGAATCATTCTGTCCTATGTCCTTTTCTAACCACTTTTCCTTTCCTAACCACTTTTTCTTTCCTAATCACTTGTCCTTGACCTGGATGAAAAAAGTTGTGAGGTGAAGGAAAGGTGTGAAGGAGGTAGGAGAAGACGGCTGCGGTGCTCAGAGAATCAGACCAGGCTACGTGGTGATGATGATGATGTGACGGCGGATGTTACCGACGTGGTTAAGATGGACGACTAAAAGACGTCTTGGATAGTTTGTGCGTTGTTTCATGCAGGCGATATAAAAATATAACTTTATTACCGGGGTTGGAACTCAAATAAAAAGTAACTAGTTGTCAAATGGAGACTGGTTCAACTGGTTCAACTGGTTCCTGTCCACTCATATCACAGTCAGAATGCGAACATCCTCCTCGTCATGTTGGTCGTTTTTCTTGAACGGACAAATGCCGCAAGGAATTGTGGGCCGGCATCATCCCCTTTCCTTTGGTAAAGGATGGTCCAGTGTTCCCTATGCTAAAGAAGCATTGAAGCGCCTTTCCTTAGCATTTAGAGGATTCAAACAGCTCTTATCACGGCTGACACTCAGTCAAAAACACTGTTCCACCACAGACTGGGTTTTAATCTAGAGTCTGATCCAGGTCCAGGTCCAGGTTCAGGTCCCGGTCCACCACAGCCCTGACAGGAAGCAAAGCTGAGTCTGAGATGTCCTAAAAAGGCCACCGTACAGAGGATTAAACCTTTGATTTATGTAATAACATGACGCATCATTTAAAAGATAATTTGGGTGGAAATTTTACTGGGAAAATGGTAATTTAGCAGTTAGAACAAAGTAAATATTCACTGATTATTTGTTTCTTACTGGACAAATTGAAGCCACATTAAATATATTTGAATAGTTGTCACAGCTGAGCTGCTGCTCTCTGGATTAACGCAGTAATTACTTTGACTGAATGAATGAATGAAGTGAACCCATTCAACGGTGTCTTTATTATGTCCTCCTCATTAGTGCCGTAGTGTTCAGTGTTGATTCAGCGTCCTGGTTCAGGTTAACGTCAGTGTGTTGGAGCAGGTATCAGATCAGACTCTCTTGTTTGTTCGTTCACATTCCTCAGAGAGTTTCAGTAATCTGCTGGTTAAATATTAACAACGTCCTGCTCTGAAACACACTCTCACTGTGTGTTTTAACTGGCTTCACATATCCAACCAGACTCCATGTACTTTATGACTATTTCACTACTCAGTGGACGGACTGGTAGTGGTGCTCTGTCATTAGCACGTTAGCATGTTAGCTTGTCAGAGACGTGCTGTAAAGTTTCTATTTATTAGTGATGATGTAATCCTTGATGTCTTCATGACATTTTAAACTATGTACTTTAATGCTGTTATGGTTCGTCTCCACAGAGACGTTTTTTTGGACACGTGGGATCGTGTCGCCCAACAGCAGAGTTACGCTATCGCCATTTTGGACTGAAAATGACTACCAGTAAAACATCCGCCTAGAGAAACTACAGTGAGCAACTGTTTTAGAGAATCACTGATGAAACTATTTGTGTTTTTAAAGATGTACGTCAACAGTAGGAACCAATGGGCGACAGACAGGAAGACAGACAGTATTGAGAGACGGACTACCAAAGTGTTGGTGATGATATCAAAGAACGTATATTGATAGAAGTGAAAGTCAATTGTTCGTTCCATTGCAACGTCAGCGCCCAGCAGCAGAGCTACGCTTCCACCATTTTGGACTGGAAGTGACTAACAGATACCAGTAAAACGTCCGCCTACAAAGTGCCGTAAAAAAGTAAAACAAAAATATTTACATTCTATTGTCATATTCTAACGAATGGCCTCCTCCTCCTCCTCCTCCTCCTCCTCCTCCTCCTCCTCCTCCTCCTCCTCCTCAGTAACAGACCTCCTCCTGCTTGTGATTATCTCCTCCTTGTCCTCCTGGTTATTCACCTCCTCTTAGGTAAGAAACAACCTCCTTAATACACCTTCAAAACCTCCTCTTCTTCATGTACCATCTACAGTCACCTACAGCTTCATACTGTAACCAGCTGCTGCTGCTGCTCCTCCTCCTCCTCCTACTCGTCCTCCTACTCCTCCTCATCGTCCTCCTACTCCTCCTCCTCCACAGGAAGAATTAACATATTGCTCCTCATTAAAAAAAACACTAACCTCTAATAACACATCCTGCGCCTCCTCAGTGATAAACCTCTAATAATGGCACCTCCTCCTCGTTAACATCCTGCTCCTCCTCAGTGATAAACTTCTAATAATAGCACCTCCTCCTCGTTAACATCCTGCTCCTCCTCAGTGATAAACTTCTAATAGCACCTCCTCCTCGTTAACATCCTGCTCCTCCTCAGTGATAAACTTCTAATAATGGCACCTCCTCCTCGTTAACATCCTGCTCCTCCTCAGTGATAAACTTCTAATAATGGCACCTCCTCCTCGTTAACATCCTGCTCCTCCTCAGTGATAAACTTCTAATAATGGCACCTCCTCCTCGTTAACATCCTGCTCCTCCTCAGTGATAAACCTCTAATAATGGCACCTCCTCCTCGTTAACATCCTGCTCCTCCTCAGTGATAAACTTCTAATAATGGCGCCTCCTCCTCGTTAACATCCTGCTCCTCCTCAGTGATAAACTTCTAATAATGACGCCTCCTCCTCGTTAACACCCTGCTCCTCCTCAGTGATAAACCTCTAATAATGACGCCTCCTCCTCGTTAACATCCTGCTCCTCCTCAGTGATAAACCTCTAATAATAACACCTCCTCCCCGTTAACATCCTGCTCCTCCTCAGTGATAAACCTCTAATAATGACGCCTCCTCCTCGTTAACACCCTGCTCCTCCTCAGTGATAAACCTCTAATAATAACACCTCCTCCCCGTTAACATCCTGCTCCTCCTCAGTGATAAACCTCTAATAATGACGCCTCCTCCTCGTTAACACCCTGCTCCTCCTCAGAGATAAACCTCTAATAATAACACCTCCTCTTCAGTGATACACCTACTCAGGTATGTCGTAGTGACTTAATGCACCTCCTTCTCGTTAACATCCTGCTCCTCCTCAGTGATAAATCTCCAGTAATGACACCTCCTCCTCGTTAACATCCTGCTCCTCCTCAGTGATAAACCTCTAATAATAACACCTTCT